>NC_068295.1:18841072-19147322 GCF_025860055.1 Xyrauchen texanus | reverse complement strand
CCAAGCCCATGACCTTGGCATTGCTGCCATGCTCTCCCAGTTGAGCTATAACAGCAACTTATACAGTTTATACACATGCTGACTATGTGAGCTGCCACCTTATACTAGCCAGAGTACATCTGTAAACACTAAACCTGCTCTGTTTACACTCACAGAATTCAGCTTATTGAATATTTGTGCTTAGAAGGGGCACCTGCTGCCAAAATCTCATTTTAAAATATGTTCTGCCCTGCTCCACCTGCAGAGCAACAGGGAAGACAGGAATTAATGTTTGTGTTTGTGAATGTGTGTTTGTATGGTGCTTAAGAGCTACATTTAGTCCCCAGACAGAGGAAGCAATGATGACATGCAAAGCAGAGCACACACACCCACACACACACACAAACACAGGCACTCAGGGGCAGTCTCAGCGCTTTCCATGACGCTGGCCTTCTATTTACTGTTGGCATGTTATATGGATGAGTGCCGTGTGCGTACGGGTTTCTGGGCTCTTTTCCAGTTATTTTTGAGCACCTGGGGCATATGGAGCACCAGAGGGAATCAAGAAAGTTGCGTATGACGCACAGAGAGGGTGAGGAGCAATCACATTTCCTTCCGAAAACAAAAATAGATTGAAATAAACTACTTTGAATGTACATTTAATAACGCTACATCCATTGTTACGATAGACTATAGGTTGGAATTACTTCTACTCAGCTGTGTTAGGGGAAGTATGAGATTTCTGCTCCACTGGTAGGAGTTGAAATCCGTTTAAGAGATCCAACTGAATGCAAAAACATTGGCTCAACCAATGGCGTGAGTGTGTGGTGGGACCACTTTTATGTCCAAGCAGGTGTGTTTGAAACCTTTTTTAAAACAGCCATTATTTTTGCAATTCTGTTTGGTGCCAATAATTGTGCAAAAAATACACACTTCACCTTTAAATGTTCAGCTAAAAGTGAGGACTATGAATTCAAATGTTTCTAAGTTCCATAAATACAGTATATTCACATAGGTTATCATATTTGCCTGTATGTCATGAACTGTTTATAAGTGTTCTGATGTCAATTAAAACCAGGCCACAAGATGCAGTGTGTTACAGTGATTTTACCACGATTATTGGGTGCTGACAGGGGGAAATAAAATCACAGCAATGCACTGCCTCAAGTGGCTTATTGCCTTTATATGGTGGCAACAGGAACATGATAAGAGACCAATGTTCAATAATTCATATTAATATATTATTAATAGAGCTGACAAAATGAACGCGTTATCGAATGCGATTAATTAAAGAAGCTTAATGTGTTCATTTTTGTTCAGTGTGATTAATGCATTTACCATTTGAAACTTGATTTGGATAAAAGCTCTGCTAAATGACTAAATTTAAATGTAAATGTACCATTAATACAGCATAATCCAGCATATACACTGGCTGGAAGGGCAGAGCCTTTGTGATATGTCCACCCGGAGTCTTACAATGACGGACACACCACAAACACACACTATTTGTTGTACAAAGCCTAGATGGAACAGAAACAGAAATCAAGTTGTTTCAGACTAAGTAATGTGCATTTTAATTACCATAGAAGCATGTCAAGTCTAAACTATCAACAAAATGCAGAATGAGACGTTTTGTCTGCAAGCGCTTTTCATGTGGAGTTCAATGTCACTTTTATTAATAGAGCACAATTAAAACAGCATCTGTTGACCAATGTTCTGTAAATAATATTATAAAATATAATAAAACACAGTACAAATAATACGTAACATAAAAAACAAACAACAGAGGGCACCATTGATTAAAATCTATAGGCTGTTCTAATAAAAACAGGCAAGCTATTCAAGAGTTTAGGTGCAGCTACAGCAAACGCATGGTCACCTCTTAGTTTCAGTCTAGTCCTTGGAACTGTTAATAACCTCTGGTTGGAGGAACTCAAAGATCTCCCTGAGTGATACTCAGACAAGAGATCAGAGAGATGGGATGGTGCTAGACCATTTAAGGATTTATATACGAGGAGAAGAACATTAAAATCAAATCTGTAATGAACTGGCAGCCAGTGTAGCGAGACTAAAATAGGGGTAATATGTTCACGTTTCCTGACACCAGTCAGAAGCCTAGCAGATGCATTCTGTACTTTTTGCAACTGAGAAAAAGATGCTTGACTGATTCCCTTAAAGAGTGAATTGAAATATTCAAGCCTTGAAGTAATAAATGCATGAATTGCCTTTTCAAAATTCTTAAAAGAAAGAAAAGTCTTCACCTAGGCCAAAGCTTGTAAATGAAAGAAGCTAGATTCGACCACTGAATTGACTTGTTTGTCAAACTTGAGAGCACTATCAATGTGCACATCCAAATCTTTCACGCATGATTTAACATGTGGAGACAGAGAGACTAAATTTGAATTTAGATGTTCTAAGGGCTTCACAGGGCTCAAACACAATGATCTCAGTCTTGCTTTCATTCAAATAAAAAATGTAAAAACATTTAAATACATCCAAGCCTTTAAATCAGAGAGGCAGGCCAGGAGAGAGTCTAAACAATTCTTGTTGTGTTTCAAGGGCAGATAGGTTTGGGTGTCGTCTGCATAACAATGAAAAGAGGTATCATGTTTCTTAAAAATTTTACCCAATGGAAGCATATAAAGGGAGAATAAAATAGGAGCAAAAATAGAGCCTTGGGGAACACCACAGGTAAGGGGGGCAGAACCAGAGGAAAAATCCCCAGTACTGACAGAGAAGCTTATATTCTTAAAATAAGATTGAAACCAATTCAGAGCCTTTCCTTGGATACTAACACATTGCTCTAAATAAGAGATAAGAACAGCATGATCAACTGTGTCGAATGCACAACTTAGATCTAACAGCACAAGCACAGCAGAACTACCGGAGTCAATAGTTAACAATACATCATTTAAAACTTTTACAAGTGCTGTCTTGGCACAGTGGTATTTTCTAAAACCTGACTGAAAGACTTCGAAGATCTTATTTTCTTCTAGGAAACTGTGTAGTTGCTCAAAAACTGTTTTCTCTAGAATTTTTGAAATAAAAGTAAGCTTGGAAATAGGTCTAAAATTAGATAAAACTGTAGGGTCTAGATATGGTCTTTTAAGAAGGGGTTGAACAGAAGTATGTTTTAAGTAATCGGGTACAGTTCCTGTTTCAAGGCACTTATTGATAATATTTAAAAGACTGGTCTCAACCACATCAAAAACTTATTTTACAAGACGTTGGGGAAATAGCATCGCAGGAGGAGCCAGTGGGCTTCAGCTTACTCACAATTTCTTGTAAAGAAGGAAGAGAAAAAGTTTTCAATTGGCTAAAAACAATTGAAATTGGCGGGGGGCAGGATTCAAAACAGCATTTATAATATTAAAGAGGGTTCTTGGATTGTGACAGTACTTTTCTATGTGGACAGAAATGTACTTGTACTTGGCTGATCTCACAGATCTCTGAAAGTGAGATAATGTATCCCTTATAAATTCATTAGATACCTGAAGCTTGTCTTTCTTCCATTTAGACTTAGGTTTATGATATTTGGCCTTTAGAGTAGCCACTGCATCTAAAATATGTAAGTCTCATCGGCACTCAGGTCGTGACAAGAGAGATCAATAGATTGAGATACCACCTTAAACGCTGTTGAAAATTCAACACTGCTAGTAGATGTAAATAAATAAGACCAATGAATAGATTTAGCAGGGTTGTCAGTGTGAGATACGTGAAGAAAGGCATATGATTGGAAATGCCATAATCACATAATTCCATGTCATCAATTGATAAACCATGCGATAACACAAGATCAAGTGTATGTCCGTGTACATCAGTGGGGCTTTTCAGCAGTTGAGTCAAATAAAAAGAATCAATAAGACTAATAAATTTGTTGGCCAGTGGACATTAAAATCTCCAAGAATTAGTAGTCTATCAAAATTTGAAATAATACTCCCTAGAAAGTCTGAGAAGTCATTGATTAAATCTTTGTGGGGTTTTGGTGGTCGATATATCACTGCTATTGCCAGTGGCGTGACTATTTCCAGTTCTACCAGTTGGAGTGCACGTCCACACCACGGTGGATGCGAGGTGGGCGATACAAATGGAACTGAGCTGTCGAGTCTGGAACAACAGGAATATTCCACAATGCGAAGGTTCTAGGGAATGCCACCCAATAAAGCGGTTACAGTTAATCTCTTGAGCACGAGAGCATGAGCAGGGCCTCTATTCCAGTTTGGCTACCAAAATAACATTAAGCTTGGCGGCAATACCTCCACGTCTTCCATGCCTTTTTCGGCACATCCTCCCTAGTAGAGAGCAGGCAGGTGGCACAGACATGCAGGTAAAGATGCCAGTAAAGGAGGGTGAGTATACTTTGAGCCTCCTTGTGCTCGATTTAGTAGTTCATCAGTGGTGAATTATATGTCACACTAAAAGTGGCACAACACTTTGATTTAAAACACACATAAAACCCATTAAACAAACAAACTTGAGAACAAACCAGGTAGCTGAGGGTATGCCACACACAACGTTGCCATCTTGCCAATTAAGCCAATGTTCAAAGCGGTGCTTGACACTGCGCCCTGATGCAAGTCATGAATGCGGCTTCACAATTGCTGTAACAAAGTTGATATCCACAGTCTGCTGGGTGATTAATATTGTGGAGTGTGAGAGTTTAATAGAGTGAACGCCCATTGCAATGAATATGCAACCTATGTGGGGACTAGTTCTTTCAATTAGTCAAACTCCCACTTGAACTCTATGTTACTTGAATTGGTGCTGGTTATATTGAGGATGGCTTAGTTTGGATAATGTTAATAAAGCATTATATTGTTACATCTTGTTTTGTTTTCTTTCCTAAGATGTTTTCTTTCTGACATGCATTTTGACAAGAAAATAAGTATATTTAATGTCAAATTTCAGCACCTTCAAAATCTGCGATTAACTATTATGCCATTTAATCGACTGACAGCACTAATTATTGATAACAATCACAATAAATGGTTCCAGCACAGGTAATATAGTTTATTAGCTGTACTGTAGTTAAAATAGTAGATATACTGTATATTGGTCGAATTACAATTTTTACAGTGGCTTAGAATTTGGCTCATTCAATCAGATTTCAGAGTCTCAACTATCCACATTAAACAGTATCTTTAGCTAGTTTGCTCTGTTAAAACACTCTGTAGGTTTATGTGGAAATACCACCTTTATAGCCTTTAAGAAGGTGATACAGTGTTGAGGTGTGAGGTCTCAAAAAGCAATGAATCCTGAGCTATTAAATGAGCTTCAACACACCATAGCACATAGCCCTCATAGCACATATGAACTCACCTGTATCAGGGTCGGCTGGGATACATAAAACAAAAGGTCCAGTGATACAAAATGAGAAAAAAAAGAGAAATCTGCTTTATTTGTTTTATTTTTAGGAAGGCTAAACCCAGTCTAAATCTAACCCAGTTCTGAGCAGGGATGTCCTAATTAAAGTTACTCTGAATGAAAACTTTAAACTCTGAAAAACGATGTTCTAATCATTTGCACAAAGCCAAAAATGCAGCACAAACTTACAAATAGAGGACCAGCTCTGCATGCAGTAATAATAAGTAGCTGTCTCAAGGTATAAATCTTTAATACATTGCTCGTTGTATTGTGGATTGGTCCCCTGGGGAGACTTTTATCTAAGCCCTTACAATTTTACTGAAGTGTCTCCACTTCTCAATACTTCAGTCATTCACATGACATACAAATAAATAAAGGCCACCAAAATAAGTTAATTAAAAAAAATATTAAATAAAGACAGCTTTGTCCTAACATACCACCCTATGTCAGCATTAAATAAAATAAAATAAAATAAAGTTTAACATTAAAAACCATGACGCATTAGGTTGAATTGCTCTGTTCCTATGTTTTATAAAGGCATGAGACAAGTTGCTTACCTGTTGTGTTTATGAGATTTCTGTACCTGATGAAATGATGTTCCACTGATAAGAGCAAGCTTGTGTTGCTTACCCGCCTCTCAATCCCCTGATCTCCTTTTATTCAGTCTCTCATTCCTTCTCCTCAACTCTGTCTCCCATATTTACCCCTCAATGTTTACATTTCACCCCTTGCTTGTGTTAATACACTGACCTTTTAAGTCTGTGTTCAGTCACTTTGCCAGGCTAGCAGCAGAGTGCCATGTGAACGCCACCATAACTTCATATCGGTTTGGAAAAATTTGACCATAAAATCATGCTGTTTTGTAATATATAGATACATCACCGTATTAAAAAAACTTCTAGATTAAATGAATAAGTAAACAGTGAAAATGAAATATTTAGCATTAAAAAAAGCTACACAGCCATTTGGCAGTCATCTCTAATCGATTTTCTTCATATTGTGCATGCATATTGATACTATCAAATTAATTAATAAAATACAATAGATAGAGTTACATTCATTTCAGTTTCACACTTCGAATAAAGGAGGCTTGTGTTTTTCGAACAGAAATCTAATATAGTATGACAGATACATGCAAAATATATACATGGACACACTGTTTATTATACATTCAGTATACTGTATATTATATATGTTTTTTTAAGAAAATAAGTTGCATAATTTTGCTTATACTGTATGCATAACTGTATAGCAATATTCAAAATACTTTAAAATGGTTATTTTTACGTCACAATATACTGAAATGTTTTTAATGGTCATACAATGCTACATATAAAATTTTTTAATATTACAACAGTCATTTTTGAATTTCTTTTATATATCGCATATATGGCAATATATCACACACACACACATATAATATATATACATAGATATATATATATATATTGAATATATCGCATATATGCAAAAATGTGTGGTATTGTGAAAATCATATATACAGGTGAAACTCGAAAAATTAGAATATCGTACAAAAGTTCATTAATTTCAGTAATTCAACTTAAAAGGTGAAACTAATATATTATATAGACTCATTACAAGCAAAGTAAGATATTTCAAGCCTTTATTTGATATAATTTTGATGATTATGGCTTACAGCTTATGAAAACCCCAAATTCAGAATCTCAGAAAATTAGAATATTACATGAAATCAATAAAAAAAAGGATTTTAAATACAGAAATGTCAGCCCTCTGAAAAGTATAATCATGCATATGTACTCAGTACTTGGTTTGGGCCCCTTTTGCATTAATTACTGCCTCAATGCGGCATGGCATGGATGCTATCAGCCTGTGGCACTGCTGAGGTGTTATGGAAGACCAAGATGCTTCAATAGCGGCCTTCAGCTCTTCTGCATTGTTTGGTCTCATGTCTCTCATCTTTCTCTTAGTAATGCCCCATAGATTCTCTATGGGGTTCAGGTCAGGCGAGTTTGCTGGCCAATCAAGCACAGTAATACCATGGTCATTGAACCAGGTTTTGGTACTTTTGGCAGTGTGGGCAGGTGCCAAGTCCTGCTGGAAAATGAAGTCAGCATCTCCATAAAGCTTGTCTGCTGAAGGAAGCATGAAGTGCTCTAAAATGTCCCGGTAGACGGCTGTGTTGACTCTGGACTTAATAAAGCACAGTGGACCAGCACCAGCCGATGACATGGCTCCCCAAACCAACACAGACTGTGGAAACTTCACACTGGACTTCAAGCATCTTGGATTGTGTGCCTCTCCATTCTTCCTCCAGACTCTGGGACCTTGGTTTCCAAATGAGATGCAAAATTTGCTCTCATCAGAAAAGAGGACTTTGGACCACTGAGCAACAGACCAGTTCTTTTTTTCTTTAGCCCAGGTAAGACGTTTGACATTTGAAGCCCATGTCCAGGACCCGTCTGTGTGTGGTGGCTCTTGATGCAGTAACTCCAGCCTCAGTCCACTCCTTGTGAAGCTCCCCACACATTTGAATGGCCTTTTCCTGACAATCCTCTCCAGGCTACGGTCATCCCTGCTGCTTGTGCACCTTTTTCTTCCACACTTTTCCCTTCCACTTAACTTTCTATTAATGTGCTTTGATACAGCACTTTGAGAACATCCAACTTCTTTTGCAATTACCGTTTGAGGCTTTCCCTCCTTGTGGAGGGTGTCAATGATGGTTTTCTGCACAACTGTCAGGTCAGCAGTCTTCCCCATGATTGTGAATTCAACTGAACCAGACTGAGAGACCATTTAAAGGCTCAGGAACCCTTTGCAGGTGTTTAGCTGATTAGAGTGTGACACTTTGAGCCTACAATACTGAACCTTTTCACAATATTCTAATTTACTGAGATTCTGAATTTGGGGTTTTCATAAGCTGTAAGCCATAATCATCAAAATTATATCAAATAAAGGCTTGAAATATCTTACTTTGCTTGTAATGATTCTATATAATATATTAGTTTCACCTTTTAAGTTGAATTACTGAAATTAATGAACTTTTGCAGGATATTCTAATTTTTCGAGTTTCACCTGTATGTACTTTACACTATAAGTCCATTTTATACATTTTACATGGATTGTCTGCCTTCAGATTTCTGTATGCAAGCACATACACTGGTGGCCAAAAGTTTGGAATAATGTACAGACTTTGCTCTTAAGGAAAGAAATTGGTTCTTTTATTCTCCAAAGTGTCATTCAACTGATCACAATGTAGTCAGGACATTAATAACGTGAAAAATTACAATTTGAAAAATAAATTCAGAACTTCTTAAACTACTTCAAAGAGTTCTCATCAAAAAATCCTCCATGTGCAGCAATGACAGCTTTGCAGATCCATGGTATTCTGCTGTCAGTTTGTCCAGATACTCAGGTGACATTTCACCCCACACTTCCTGTAGCACTTGTCAGGCACTTCTCATTCACCTAACAGTCTAGCTGATCAATGGGGTTAAGATCCATAACACTCTTTTCCAATTATCTGTTGTCCAATGTTTGTGTTTCTTTGCCCACATTAAACTTTTCTTTTTGTTTTTCGGTTTCAAAAGTGGCTTTTTCTTTGCAATTCTTCCCATAAGGCCTGCACCCCTGAGTCTTTACTGTTGTACATGAAACTGATGTTGAGTGGGTAGAATTCAATGAAGCTGTCAGCTGATGACATGTGAGGTGTCTATTTCTCAAACTAGAGACTCTGATGTACTTATCCTCTTGTTTAATTGTGCATCTGGCCTTCCACATCTCTTTCTGTTCTTGTTAGAGCCGGTTGTCCTTTGTCTTTGAAGACTGTAGTGTTCACATTTGTATGAAATCTTCAGATTTGTTTTGGCAATTTCAAGCATTGTATAGCCTTCATTCCTCAAAACAATGATTGACTGACGAGTTTCTAGAGAAAGCTGTTTCCTTTTTGCCATTTTTTACCTAATATTGACCGTAAGACATGCCAATCTATTGCATACTGTGGCAACTCAAAAACAAACACAAAGACAATGTTCAGCTTCATTTAACAAACCAAATAGCTTTCAACTGTGTTTGATATAATGACAAGTGGTTTTCTAGTACTAAATTAGCAATTAAGCATGATTACTCAAGGATAAGTTTTTGGAGTGATGGCTACTGGAAATGGGGCCTGTCTAGATTCGATTAAAAATTACTTTTTTCTAATATTAATGGAGCTTTTTTTTTTTTTACATCAGTAATGCCTATACTTTGTGATCAATTGAATGCCACTTTGGTGAATTATAGTACCAATTTCCTTCCGAAACAGCAAAATCTGTACAGTATTCCAAACGTTTGGCCACCAGTGTAGTATAGTGTGAATAAAATAATCCAAAAACAGGTACCCATTGGACACACCTCTCTCGCTGACACTCTCAATCTCCACATCCTCACAGCTGGTGTACTCTGGTGTCGAACCACCCTCCTCCTCTGAGCTGCTGACGGACATCTGCCTCTTATTTCCGCCCCGTTTGCTCTTGTAGGGGCGGGGTGGGGGTGGTCGTAAAGACTCCGACTGGTCGGAGCTGAGCGAATCATTGCGCAGCATGCTCTCAGCTTTTTGTCGCTTCGATTTCCGCAATAGTGCAGCCGAGCCAGGGTCAAGGTGGTTCGGCTGCAACTTCCTTTCCCATTCCTGGGGCTCCCTGAGCTCAGGGGGACCGGCAGGCATGGCTGGGCCCACCCGGAACCCCGGAGCTGGCGGCTGTGGGGTGTGGTTGGTTTTAGGGGGAGGACCCTGCACGGCAGGCACACCCTGCATCCCTGTACCCCCTGTAGTCCTCTCAGACATAAATGCCTGTTGTTGGCCATCCAGCGAGGCTTGCCGCCCATCTGCCCATCTTCGCGCACCTCTATTGTCCTGCCTCATCTCACCTGCTTCCCTTGACTTAGGGTGCATACTACGTCCATCAGTCTCCGCTAGCTGAAGATTGACCGGGTGATGTGGAGCACTTGGGTCACTCTTGCACTGCTCCAAGGGTGGTCTCTGTCCCTCTTCGTTCCTCCTGGGCACAGCCCTTCCCCTCCCCACCTCAGAATAATTTTGCTCCTGAGAGCGAGCCTTAACCAGTCTTCGACTTTCTCTCCGATTTTCTCCAGCCTCCCGCTCTTCGGAACCCTGGGATTGGACTCTGGACAGCCCTCGCCGCCTCTCACCTCTTGGTCCAGTCTTTTCATTTTGATCAGAGGCTGCTGGTGGCTTTTTTCTAGAGATCAAAAGACCACAGAGCTTACAAAGAGATTCTAAGCCTAACCAGACAGTCTTAAAAATATATTCTCATAAAATGAGAACAGTCCTAAATAAACATTAACTTAAACCAGCATTAAGATTGACTATAGACCTACTTTTAAGCCATGCTCCTTGGCCTTTTATCCAACAAGAAATAAGATTGTTTATACATGTACATTTTACTACCAGTCAAACTTTTGAACACACCTACTAATTCTTTAACTTTAACTTTATAACTATTTGCCACATTTTAGAATAATAGTAAAGTCATAAAAACTATTAAAAAAAATAACACAGATCAAAGTAAAAGGAATTATGTGATGACCCCCACAAATGGGCATCCATTACAAAATTCATGAGGTGCCACCAGGGATATATAGTTTCAATTTATATTTGTATATAAAACTAATTTTGGGCCTACATTATATTGTGTCTATAACTACTGCGTACTTAAGCATTTCATAAAATGTACATATTATGTACATATGTGTTGTTGCAATGTAATTACATTTAAAGTATGCGTACTACTGCGTACTTGAGCATATGATAACATTTACATACTATATACATATGTGTTGTTGCATTGTAATTACATTTAAAGTTTCTGCATTTAAGGACATCTGTAGTTACACTGTTAACCTTAACCCCTAATCCCAACCCTTGCCCTAAACACTAACCCTAATCTAAACCCTAAACCTAGTCATACCTCAAACTCATTAGCATCAAATGTAAATCTTGTGGGAATTTTGAAAAACAACATTGTACTTACACAGCGAATACATTGTATTGTATGTAATTTAATTTTAGTACATTGTCTGACCCTAATTTCAAACATTCATGCAAAATTCACTATTTCTAAGTGTTTGATGACTTATTTGTTTTATGAAACTGCCTGACATAATCTTCAAAAGTCAATATAAAAAAAGCAACCGTTACTATAATATTATGGAAGCTATAATGAGTGGTTTACCTATCTTGTGGAGGCTCACTGCGTGAACGCAATGATGGCGTGTCACCTGGCCCAGTAGAGGGACCTTTGCTGGGGTCAGTTGGGGCAGGTGGCTGGGTGTTATGGGCAGTGGAAACGGAGGAGCCGAGAGGATTCTGAGACCTAGAGCGTTCCTTCTTCTCTTTAACAGGGACTCCACACATGGCTGGTTCACTTACGCCTGACCCCAGCTCTGCAGACTTAGGCCTTTGACTGGGAAACCATTCTCCTGATTTAGTTAGCATATCCTGCTGCCTACGGCACTGGTTACATACCCATATTACCTGCCCGGAAATGGGAGAAAAATGTTACTGTAATTCACATAACATATACACATTTCAAATACACAATACACAAGTCCCACTAATATGTAAAAGTAATGTGTACAATTTCTGTGCTACTAGTGGTGCTAAATCGTATTGCAAAAATACAATGATTGTTTACATGTTGGAAAGCCAACAATAAAAGCACACTCAAACTAATTTTAGTTAAAGAAATATTACAATGCATTAACCAAAACTAAATTGTAAAATTCAAGTATATAACTCTTTACATCAATAATGATTATTTCAATGGCTTTGAAAAGTGAACTTAAAGGGATAGTTCACCCAAAAATGAAAATTCTCTCATCATTTACTCACCCTCATGCAATCCCATATGTGTATGACTTTCATTTTTCTGCTGATTTTTAGAAGAAGATATGAGCTCTGTAGGTCCTCATAATAAAAGTGAATGGCGGCCAGAACTCCAAAAGCTCCAAAAAGAAATAGTCAGCATAAAAGTAATCCACAAGATTCCAGTGGTTTAATCAATGTCTTCTGAAGTGATCTAGTTTGTTTTGGGTGAGAACAGACTAAAATGTAACTTATTTTTCTCTTTACATGTTGTCATTGCAATCTCTTGGCAGGATCATGATTTCAAGCTTGCTTACACTTCTTTTACTTTCAGTTTCTTTTTAAATAATGGAATACATTCTATTTGTACACCGCTACTGTCCTGTAGATGTAATGGATGTAGAAAGGAAGTCCCATCTTGCAGGTAAAAGAGCCAATCACCTTTTAGATACAGATATCGCCTGTTAATCAATTTGCAAACACGGATGCGCATTTCGTTTTAGAGTAATATGAGGTCAACATTCGGTTGAGTGAAACGTGGTTGATTCATGTGTTAATACTAGTTAAGATAAGACTAGTTTTCCACTGGACATGACAGGATACACAGGGTGAAATACTTGCTCTATTCACTGTCTTACACAGCCGAAGTGCTCCATGTTAGAGCTCCATGTAACTGGGAGAATGGGATGAGAAAAGTCTCTGGATCATTGACTCAGAGCAACGTCTACATTGATTGTGTATGCAGAGAAAATGTCTTAGTTTTAAAAAATATTCTACATTTTTGTTTTATAATAAACAAGTAGTTTGATAGAACAAACCATTTTTATGACATTTTGGTAGCATTTAAAAATTATTCCATTCAAGTTGTATCAACATGCACCTTTGAAATTGTGTCATCTGTACGCACCATGGATCAACTCAAAACAAGCATGCACTGAGATGAATTAAGTAAAACATATTCATTTATTCAACAGACTTATTCCTTGAACATGTTAGGCTGGCATTCACCACAGAATTTGATCCTGACTTGTGAAAAACATCTTAAATGGTCCCCCGCATATACATATTATGACATATATTTATATATGTATCTATTTGGATAATAGTGTCTGCCAAATGCATAAATGTATAAATGTAAATATATGATGCAGGTTCAAGTGTTGGACTTTGCTGCTTTAGGTAAGACTTAATTATTCATATTGGCTGTCATGTCAATGGAAAAACAATTCATGCATAATCATGTTTTTGATTCTTTATTATAAATATGACTTGAAGGCCTACTTTATGACCTACTTTCTAAATATCTTTTTGTTTACTTAGCTGTTTTGACATGAGTGTTGTACAGTAGCTAGCAAGACCTGTAATGTCTTTTGTATAGAATGCATGGCTTATTTGTATGGAATGCATAGCATAGCAGAAGAGAAAGTGGCTGTGAGAAATAAGTAACGCAAAAGTAAAGTAACACTTTACTTTTTGAAAAAATTTTTTTAATTAATTCGGTTTTTTTAAGGAGTAACGCAATATTCTAACGAGGTACTTTTAAAAGTAAACTGATCTGTTCTCACCCAAAACCAACTGGATTGCTTCAGAAGACATTGATTAAACCAATGGAGTCTTATGGATTCATTTTATGCTCATAGCTTTTGGAGTTCTGGTCACCATTCACTTGCATTGTGTGGACCTACAGAGCTGAGATACTCTTCTAAAAAACTTTGTTTATGTTCAGCAGAAGAAAGAAGTCATAAACATCTGGGATGGCATGAGGGTGAGACAATGATGAGAGAATTTGTTTTATTTTGGGGTGACTTAACTTTTAATTACAAAGTAGGAAATAGCATTAACATGGTACATTACAGGCCAGGCTTAAAATACAATAATTTTTTTTTACAACATATAATGGAGGTCCCTATTTCTCTGTCTATCAATGGGGTCCTGAAAACGCAAATAGATACCTTCATTATGTCTTATTTGGTCTCTCTAGACAAACCAAATACATTTGTAAATAAAGTCTATACATGACACTTGTCGGCTAAACTGTTCATATATATTCAGGAACCATCTTCTCCATCATGTGGCGAACAAAAATAAAAGATGAATCACTCAAAAAAGAGCTCATCTCAAACAGAAAACCTGCAATACGTGACTCACATCTGTCAGACAAAACAGTCCCTATAAGGCATAATGTAGGCAGGAGGAGGTGTTAACTAAAAAACTAGACCAAATTGTGTGGACAGAAACAAAACTGTTGTGCTTGCAGGGATAAATTTAAAGAAAACAATGAATATAAGGAAGTAATGTTAGCTGACAGAAGGTGGGAGTTGTTGAAACAGAGGTTGAGACTTTAAATTGTGAGGTCCGTGGGATGTAATCACATGCTCACAGAGCAAAGACATTGACCATGGTCACTGTGGGACGATTAGCAGGAACTATGGGGGAAAGCATGTTGGGTCAGGCCTTGCGGCATACAGACATTATCAGTACTATCCATCACCCTCCTCCACATACACAGAGCTGGATTCCTTAAGCAGCAGGATCAGGAGCGAGGAACACAAAAGACTTTGGCACAATCCAAATTTTTTTCTCCTTTTTTTCCCACTTTCCTCCTCCAGATTGCTTTTGATTAAAAGCTTGAAAGGTTGAGAGAAGAGGAGAGAGAGAGAGAGAGAGAGAGAGAGCGAGGGAGAGACATGCATCAACACGGCTATATTTATCCAGGCAGCCGCCCAGCACCATTGGGGAGATGTTCAAAAAAATTCCCCAGCTCACTGCATAACTTTACTAAGTGAAAACTTCCATTGATCCTGTGGATGCAAGGCCAAACAACTGATCTTACAGCACACACACACACACACACACACACACACACACACACACACACACACACACACACACACAAACAAACAAATAAACACACACACATGGAAAAACTCTACACACTCAATCAACACATACAAACAGACATATACACACACACACACACACACACACACACACACACACACACTATATATATATATATATATATATATATATATATATATATATTCAGACACATAAGCTTACGAACACACACAGCCTTCTGGTGTTGATGTCCTTGCCAGACAAACACACTCAGTGCTTATAGCTGGAAAACAAAATGTTCAAATATGCCACCTGCTACCAGAACTCTTGTCCTACTTTCCATTACTTTTTCTTTCTTATCTCGCTTTCTCTCACTTCAATCAGATACATATTTTTTTTTTAAATAAAATAGACTTTTATTAGATTCTAAAATCTAAACTTAAAAAATTAAGTGTTAAAAGTTTCCCTTAAAAATGATCTTTACATTACACTGGTAAATGAACAGATGAGTTTGCCTTGGATTAAAATTAGCACATTTGCTTCCTAACCAGACATGAAACAATGAGTTTCCAGTGACAAGCAATTTGTCTGTCCACAATTAACAAAAAATGCTGCATCACATTACAAATTACTACAGCCAACAGGACATTTGATATTTAATATGGACCAATGATATCTCACTGAGAGTGGAGCTACCCAGCCTGATGCAGCAGAAATAGAAACCAAGGGACAATCAAAATTTCCTGTCATTCATTGCTGGGATGGAAATTATAAGAAATGTATGATTAAATTAAAATGTTTATTCTGATTCCACGATTCAAGTTCCTTAATGATTCCATTAACTATTCTTTTATTACTTTTGAGAGAGAAATATTTGAAAATGAAATGCAATTCGTATTGTATTTTCTGCCCTCAGCAGTCTGATAACAAAAAATTAGTTAATTTCATATTTCAATAGAACAGATCCTTGCAAAAGGTGTGTTTACACAGACTTTTTAATTATTTATTTAGTCATTTTAGTCATAGTCATATTAATTTTAGTCATTAAAAGGAGTAATTTGTTTAGGAGGTAGCATTGTATGTTTTGCGGTATAGGTTTAAAAGAACTATCTCATAAGAATTGTTTGTTCGGGAATTGTTCAATAATGGTTGCGCTGTATTTGGACATTCGATTTTAAAGAATCGGCACATAAGAGTCATTAATTCAGGAATTTGACATTACTGGTTGTGCTACATGATTTACACAGTAGATTCAAAAGAACTGGCTCAAAAAGTAGTTCATTCGGGAATCGTACAATACTGGTTGCATTGTGTTTTGTGCTGTAGATTCAAAAGAACCCCTTCATAAGAGCCATTCATTCAGGAATTTGACATTACTGGTTGCGCTACATGATTTGCACAGAAGATTCAAATGAACTGGCTCATAAACCTTGTTTGGGAACTGTACAATACTGGCTGCGTTGTGTGTTTTGCACTGTAGACTAAAAATAACCAGTTCATAAGATTTCTTCATTCAGGAATCGGACAATACTGGTTGCGCTACATGATTAAAGAGTAGATTAAAAACGAACTGCTCATTAGAGTCATTTGTTCAGGGATCGTTCAATACTGGTTGCATTGTATGATTTTCACTGTAGTTTAAAAAGGACCAGTTCATAAGATTAATTCATTCAGGAATCAGACAATACTGGTTGTGCTTTATGCACAGTAGATTCAAAAGAACCTGTTCATAAGAGTCATTTGTTCTGGAATTGTACAGTACTGGTTGTGTTTTGTGTTGCGTTCAGTAGATTCAAAAGAACTGGCTCATAAGAGTCATTTGTTCGGAAATCATACAATACTGGTTGCACTGTGTGTTTTGCACTGTAGATTCAAAAGAAATGTCTTATCAGATTAATTTGTTAGGGAAACTGACAAACGGTTGCGTTGCTCGCTTTGTCCTGTAGATTCAAATGAACTGGCTATGGACTCCACAAGTTGTTTTGCTATTTTGCGCTGTAGATTCTAAAGAACCGGCTCATCAGAGTCATTAATTTCGGAGTCAGACAATTCTGGTTGTGCTGTATATTGTGGGATTTAAATTCAAAAGAACTGGCTCATATGAGCCATTTGTTTGGGAACTGGACTACCCTGTTTGCATTGTATGTTTTCGCTTTGTAGTTTCAGTGTTGTTGCAGTACAGCTCAATGGTAGCACAGGAAACATTGTCAGTGTATTTTAGTATTGTGTTCTGCTTGTATAGGTGGAAGAATGCACAAAAATGAAAGTCATGGAAATCATATGGTTCAGATATTCTTTATAAAATGGAACTGGTTCTGAATAAAAATTCTGATTCTTAGTTCCCAACCAAATCTGTCACTTGTGGTCAGAAAAACTCAGTTTTACATGGAAGTGATAGCTTTTCTCACTTGTCTTGGACACATTGTTTGAATCATAGGAGCTGTGGCACAATGGTAAGCACACATACTCCTGACACACTGAGCTGGGGTGCTCTCATGGGTGACACAGGTTTTAGCCTGGCCTGCGATGTGACCCAAACCCACCCACCCCTCTCTCTCTCTATCTCTCTCCAACAACTTCCTCTCACTCTCCACTCTGTAGATCTAAGGTAAATGCCACTCTTAGCCCTTGTGGTCCTCTTGAGGTTGTCTCTCTAATAAACCATTTAAGACTTAAAGATCAAGCTGAAAAGCAACATCTACATATATTTCTTAATTACGTTACAGTAAGCAGCCATGTGCGTGGGTTTCTCTCTCATCTCTCTCTGGAAGAGATATAATGATCTATGACAGGATAAGGGAAAATACATTGCCATGCGATATCCCCAGTGAAACATCTTCATTGAGGTCTACCCTTCCTCTTTATATACAAGGAAGACTATGCAGGACTTATTTTTAGAGAGAACTTTTAAATAAACTAAACATGATTTTGGGGCAGAGAGAAAGATTTCCATTGGCTGATCATTCGGTACTGTATGGATGGTGGAATGAACTGAGGAGATGCAGAGGTGCCAGTGGTGTGAGGTCCCTTACAATGAAAAAGCATTTTGTCTGATTGAACAGGGCTGGTGGAGCTCCAAACTAATCTAAAGTATCTCAGCAGTAGAATCCCCCAGCTGTCAGGCACAGACCCTGACTCTCCCCACACAGATTACAATACTAAACCTTGCACTTCCAACAACCCACAACATGGCACAGAAAGTGCACAGAGAGTGCAGTTTGTGTGTGTGTGTGTGTGTGTGTGTGTGTGTGTGTGTGTGTGTGTGTGTGTGTGTGTGTGTGTGTGTGTGTGTGTGTGTGTGTGTGTGTGTGTGTGTGTGTGTGTGTGTGTGTGTGTGTCAATGCATCTTTTGTAAATGTCTTGGTCAGGTAACACAAAACTGGCCTAAAGCTGCTTTCCAGGTGAAATCAGCAGTGGAAACACTTGAGCTGAAATTACCTGATTCTCTCCACAAAGCGTCTTGGTCAATCATGTATACACCACGAGATGGCACCATGACTCAACAAGAAAATTCTGTTCTTTTGTCAATTATGGCAAAATCATAAATACAAAATGTTTACTTTAAAAACAAAGGCAAAAAATAAAGTATAATAACAAACAGTTATCTCTTTATCTCATTTAAAATATATTATCAGTCAGATGTGGAAATGGGTTTCCAGCTTGATATCCAACATTGTATCCAACTTGATATCCAACATCCAACAAGTTGCTGCATTAAGACTACCTCAAGGGAATAAAGAGGGTCAGGCCATAAAAGATTTCAAAGTACAAAAAACTAGAGCACAAACAAAACGGTGCTTGCACATGTTTGACAATAACTATTTTAGCCTGCCCTGTCATGGTGTAATACAGGCTTGGCAAAGAACCTGTTGTAGAAGGATGGAGCAGCGGAAACTATATAATTGACCCGACAGCAAACCCAAAGTTTAAAGGGGAGAAAAGCTCTGTTTCTCATTTCACATGCAAAGAGGGAGTTTACAAAGAAGTCTTAAAGGCATAGTTTGCCTAAAAATGAAAGTTTTGCCATAATTTACTCAATTTCATGTCATTCAAAACCTGTATGACTTGCTGCCTTCAGCAGAACACAAAAGGGATGTATTTCAAAAGATGTCCCATTTGCTGTTTTCAGTACAACGGCAGTTGATTAAGTCTCACATTAAAACTTAAAAAGGACCCACAGGTGCATAATAGTCGTCATATATTCCAAGTACAGGTTTGAAATGACAATGGGTGAGTAAATTATGATGGAATAGCCTTTTTTGGGTGAACTATTCCTTTACTGTAAAGGTGCAGCGTTAAAAAAACAGCTTGTTTAATAATTAGGGTCAGAGAGAGTGTAGAACATAGTTATGAAAAACTAAATTATGACTGGTGGCGCAAAAAAAATAATTAAATATTATAAGTGTCCCTCAGGAAAGACAATGTTTGATATGACCCCTATCAGCTGAAAATGTATTTCCATCACTATCTCTTTCTGCTTCAAAGGAATAAAGAGAGGGAATAGAGATTTCGAAGAACAAAAACTAGAACACAAACAACTCTTGGCCGGCAGAAGTGTCAACATTATACCTTCAGGGGTGTAAAGTAATGAATTACAAATTCTCACATTACTGTAATTACCTACTTTTCCCCCCAAAATTGCTTTTTTAAGTAGTTTAAAAATTGTAGACTTTTACTTGAGTGGTGGTGGTGTAGTGGGCTAACCCGTTATGAGAAGGTTGCTGGTTCGATCACCAAAGCCGCCACCATTGTGTCCTTGAACACTTAACTCCAGGTGGCTCTGGGGGGATTGTCCCTGTAATAAGTGCACTGTAAGTCACTTTGGATATAAGCGTCTGACAAATGCATAAATGTACTTGAGCAAATTTTAAGTGCTGTAACTACTTTTAATGTGCTATTTTCCCACCGTCTGTGTTCTGTACTTCCCTGTCCTGACTTTATTATTTCCTGACGTCTGTCGCTGTGCGTTATTTGATTGACAGGTGCTAATGATTGAGCCAAAACTATCAAATACACTATATAATTCCACCAGTGGCAGTCTTGATGAAGCATTAATGTAAACGCAGTCGGTTTGATCGAAAGTGAACGTATGTTGTTGGACATATCAAATGTTGGACTTCGAGTGTACATGTAACCGAATTGAGACAACAATATCAAGGAAATTAGAAAACCACTCATTACTTTTGGCTGAATAACTTGAGTAGCTTTGAAAGTATTCATGTACAAACACTGTATACCTTTACATCTAACCCATTATAATTCTTAGAGAGGGAATTTGTCAATCCTTTTCATTTAAAGACCCAAACGTTTTACACTTATTACAGACAATCATCAGTTTGGTTCCAGCTGTGGCTTCATAAAACAGCAGTCAAGTGAATGGCTGAAAAACAATGCAGCAATCCACTTTAACAACAGCTTAAGTCTCTATAATGTTCAAAGCATTCCCAGGGGTATGTGAGAGAAGAAAAGAGTAAGTAAAGGAGTATAGAAGACAGGGCTATGAGAGGGTCAGTCTCACCCCTGTTGGATACTCATCAAACTCCTGCAGGCCCAATGATGGCCTAATTATCAAACTAATTAACATCTGCTAAAATTCAGTAAAGGCCTTGGTGCCTGTGAGCCTGTAGTAGGATGTATGGGACCCGACAACGTCACACTCTTTCCACCTTCTCTCTCTCTCTCCCCCTCTCTCTCAGCTGATTTCAACTTCAGATCAAACAAAAAAATACTGCTTCAGCTAAATCCCAAATGTCATTAAGCAATCAAATTTGATCAGAGTCAAGAGTCAAGTTAAATTCTACATATACCCTTTTAAGTTCAGTTTTAGACTGATTACCTGCACACACACAAACAATATAATGAATATATATAATTAAATTCAGTTTAAAGAAAATCTACTTTAGTCACCTCTTTTTCCACCTCCATTTTCACACTCAAAGTATCAGTGTGAAAATAGCAGCTTACATTTTTTTCCCCTAGGTGTTAAAGCTCTCATTTGTTACTTGTAGTGGTATGTGGAATTATAAATATCCACAATGCCGGAGAATCTAACTCTATCCAGTTGTAATGCTGGATCTCAGCAGTAGATAAACTACTAAAAAACAGGTTAGGGTGAACAGATTAGTCTTAAACTGGAACATACACAGGGGGTGAACAATATTTTTAGTTTTTCATGAATTGTCGAGACACTGGGACACACCTTGTGAAATTTAAACTGCCTAATTGATCAATGAAACTGGTCATTACAATTAAGGTAGATGCAAAAAAGAATCAACAAGACTTTCTAAATAAAAGACAAACATTTTAACCCAAAAGAAGGGATATATTACATACAGTAAACGCAAGAGTGTTTTTAGTTTCATTAGCAGATTATCAACAGAAAATGATCTCCCATTGATATGCGTGTGTGCTTCGTGTTTACGGATGTGTTTTATCCAATACAAGCATGTCCAGGATTACACTGAGGCTCGTCCCTCTCTGTCCAATCAATGCAAGATTAAAAGAATGTAACAGAAATATTTTTCAGTCATCTCCTGAAAAGATATTCCTATTAATTCTCTAGAAATAAAACCTCAATCTCTCCACACTTCAGTGATCCAAGGAAAATTACATTCCAGGCTTAGATTTTGTGAAAGACCACAGTGTGTCATTTTGTAAGGGTGTTTGTGTATTTTTGTGCATGCATAAGCAAGTTAAGAACCGTATGTAGACAGACTACTATCTCAACTGATAGGTTGCAGCAAAAAATGGGATATCGTTGCGGACAGATAAATGCTAAATAATAAAAAGAATCTATTTACCCATATACCCAGCCAAGACCGAACTTCTTGTCTTTCCAGCCAACCCTGCTGTTGAACACAACATCACTCTGCAGCTGGGTATAACTACAGTATCACCTTTTAAAACGGTCAGAAATCTAGGGGTAACCATCTATAACAAGCAAAATTTCACAGACCACATCTCAAAGATCGCTAGATCATGTAGATTTACACTCTACAATATCAGGAAGATAAGACCCTTCCTCTCTGAACATGCCACACAACTGATTGTTCAGTCACTTGTCATAACTAGACTGGACTACTGTAACTCTCTCATTGCAGGCCTTCCTGCATGTGCAATCTGTAAATGATCCAGAACACAGCAGCACATCTGGTCTTTAATGAACCAAAGAGAGCACATGTTACACTCTTTGTCTCTCTACACTGGCTGCCGGTTGATGCACATATTAAATTCAAGGCTCTGATGCTGGCATACAGAACAGTCACTGGGTCTGCTCCAGCATACCTAAAATAATTTCTGCAGAGCTACACGCCCACCAGAACCCTGCGGTCAGCTAAGGAATGTCGCCTTGTTGTTCCAACACAAAGAGTCAACAAAACACTTTGCCGGACTTTCAGTTTCATCATACCACGTTGGTGGAATGACCTTTCCAACTCCATCTGTGAAGCTGACTTACTCTATGTTTTAAAAAAAATTACTTAAAACACATATTTTCCATGAGCACTTAACCAGTCACTAAAAAAAATAATAATAATTCTTGCTGCACTTTAATCTGTTTTGAACACTATTCTGATGCTAGTGAAAATTTGTAGTATTGCACTTTTCATACCACTGTCTCCTTAAGATGATTCACTTATGTTTTTCCTCTTTTGTAAGTCGCTTTGGATAAAAGCGTCTGCCAAATGAATAAATGTAAATGTAAATCTATATAATAAAACCATGCAGAGTTAGGATAAATAAATGTAGAACTTTTAAAATGGAGAAAATGCATCTCATATCTTTTATTGTAGGTGTCAACATATTTGTATTTTTTAAACATATTTTTCAAAACACTAATCATCACTTTAGAGGAATTATTGAGTACACCTTTAATCATGTAAAATCTTGGTCCTAATGAACAAAGCTGTTCATTGTGAATTTATTTTATTTTGTTTAATAGGGGAAACAGGGAGTCAATATAAGCTCTTCTCCATCCAGCACCCCACAGTCTGCCCATCACAACTCACTGAAAAATAACTATTAAACTTCTAACTCTCAAATCCCTGCAAATACACCCCTATCAGTCAAGAGTATTTTCAAACCACAAACCACTAAGCTCACTTGGTAATGCACTTTTAAATGACCAAAGACAAATTTGATATCTAGATATCATTTAAATCATATAAATGCTAAAACAACTGCTGAGTGTGCGCAATATAACAACAAGCCATCATCTTACTCTGACTGGCTATGTTTGACTCTTAGCATTTGTAGGTCGACATTCATCACCAAAATCCACCCCTTCCTCCATCTTGTTAATATAATTTAATTTCCATCACTCGGCGAGACACATATAGGCAGAGTCGTCAGCTGATGTCAGGTCCATGCAAACAGTGTGGATAAATTAAATACTGGAGTTCTGTGAGTGAAAGAGAAGGGAGAACGCAGTTCATGCTTCCACCTCCGACAGCTTGATAAATTGGGGCAGCAACAGGAAGAGCTAGACCAATAATTCAGCATGTTATTAATACTGGATAAGGATGAAAGACTGCCACAAAAGACATTACTGTCTATTCCATCTAATGAGCCAGTACATCAGCGCCTGGTGACACTCACCCACTGGCCCCCTTGCAAAAAATGCATTCACCTGTCCCGTGTACACAGACCATTCCAATTGTTAAATACTGGATCGATAGTGTAAATAATTTCTAAATATGCTCCCTGCTGAAGTAACAAAACTGATTCTCACTCTTTTGTCAATGACAAGCCATCTGCAGATCAATACTGTGATAAGTTTAGCTCTGCTCCATTTCCAAACATTGGACTTTCGCTGAATTAAACAGATTGATGAGGTCAATGAATACAGCAGCCTCATGCCTCCCATGGCATCTCCAGCCATTTGTGTGTATGTGCATTTCATTGTCACATAACTCATCCCTGTAGAGCTGAGCTCAAGCCCAAATCCCCACTAACACTGTCTCATATTTTGACTACATATAGTCCTGCATGAGGCCTTAAATCAGTGTATTGTGGTATTTTGGTGTATTGTCTAGGGATGTGCAAAACAACATATTTTCAAAAGCGATTAGTCGGTGGGTGTCTTGGACTTTGACTTTGGGGCCGATCAGGGGCGGACTGGCCAGTGGGTTGGTCGTAAAATGGGCCGAATGGGCCACGATAAGCTAAAATGAGCCGCCGCGTTATGCCAAACAGACCATAAAATGGCACCACGTTATGCAGAAAAGGACAGCGAACTCCCCCCGCTCAACATTTTGGCCAGTTGCTATGTAAAATCCCAGGCCGATTTCTCTTCCCAGTCCAGTCCTGATCGTGACCCATTCCTAGTACTGTCTGACTGTAGAGACAGACACACAGGACTTAAGTCCTAGTCAGTAAAGCTTCCACCCAATGCAAAGGAAGAAGAGAAAGATCAATACTAACCATTTCATGGTGATGGGGTGGGCAAAGGAATTACACATTGTTTGAGTTTTCCAGTATAATTAAAATTCTGGTGTAAAAAGGCACAACACAAAAGTCTATCCCAGCTGACCATAGTTTAAAATGGATCCTTGGAAAAGAAAGAAAGAGAGAGAGAGAGAACAATAGATCGAGAGAGTGAGAAAGAAGTGAGGTGAGTGTACTGCCTAGGGAAAAGAATCTGACTTCAAAAACAGCAGCACTCTGAGAGAAATGCTTGGCTAAAGAAGAAAACACAGATATTACCAAGAAGCCTGATAATCATTGGGATAATTAGCTCTGGATTGCATTTAAAGGGATATTTGTGCAGCAGTGAAGTGTATGGCACTGTTCTGATTAACGTATGCAGCTCCCTGGGAGAAGACACAGTGCACATACAGAAAGTATTCAGACCCCTTCATTTTTTTCACATTTTGTTATGTAGCAGCCTTACTCTAAAATGCTTTAATTAGTTTTTTTCACATCAATCTACACTCCATACCCCAGAACGACAAAGCAAAAAACAGATTTATGATAACTTTGCAAATTTATTAAAAAGAAAACACTGAAATATCACATTGACATAAGTATTCAGACTCTTAACTCATTACTTAGTTAAAGCACCTTTGGCAGCGATTACAGCCTCAAGTCTTTTTTGTGTATAATACAAGCTTTGCACACCAGAATTTGGGGATTTTCTGCCATTATTCTCTGCAGATCCTCTCAAGCTCTGTCAGGTTGGATGGGGACTGTCGGTGGACAGCCATTTTCAGGTCTCTAAATAGATTCGGTTGGGTTTAAGTCTGGGCTCTGTCTGGGCCACTCAAGGACATTCACAGAGTTGTCCCTAAGCCACACTTGTGTTGTCATGGCTATGTTATTAGGTTCATTATCCTGTTGGAAGGTGAACCTTCGGCTCAGGCTGAGCACTCTGGACCAGGTTTTCATTAAAGATATCTCAGTATTTTGCGTCGTTCAGCTTTCCTTCAACCCTGACCAGTCCCCCAGTTCCTGCCTCTGAAAAACACCCCCACAGCATGATGCTTCACCGTCAGGATGGTATTGCATATGTGATGAGCGGTGCCTGCTTTCCTCCAGATATGACACTTGGAACTGAGGCCAAACAGTTCAATCTTCCTTTCATCAGACCACAGAATCTGGTTTCTCACAGTCTGTAATTTAGGTGTTTTTTTATGTGTCTTTAACTGGGGAGAGGCTTGCGTCTGGCCACTCTGCCATAAAGCCCAGATCAGTGGAGTGTTGCAGTGATGGTTGTCCTTCTGCAAGTTTCTCCCATCTCCACACATGATCTCTGGAGCTCGGGTTTTGGCAACCTCTCTTTCCAAGGCCCTTGTCCCCCGATTGCTCAGTTTGGCCGGGCGGCCAATTCTAGGAAGTGTCCTGGTTGTTCCAAACTTCGGAGGCCACTGTGCTCTTGGAAACCTGCAATGCCCCCGAACATTTTTTGTAGCCTTTCCCAGATCTGTGCCTCGGCACAATCCTGTCTCTGATCTCTGCAGGCAGTTAATTTTAACGTGTGGCTTGATTTTTGCTCTGTTATGCATTTTCAGCTGTGATACCTTATATAGACAGGAGTGTGCCTTTCCAAATTATGTCCAATCACTTTAATTTGCCACATGTGGACTACAATCAAAGTTTAGAAACATCTAAAAGATGATCCAGAGAAATAGGATGCACCTGAGCTCAATTTCAAGTGTCATAGCAAAGGGTCTGAATCCTTATGCCAATGTAATATTTAAATTTTTTCTTTTAATAAATTAGCAAAGTTATGAAAAATCCGTTTTTTGCTTTGTCATAATGGAGTATGGAGTGTAGATTTATATAGCAGAAGGCTGCAACAACAAAATGTGAAGAAAATGAAGGAGTCTGAATACTTTCTAAATGCATTGTGCATTATAAAGGCTTTGTAACAGTCTGAATAGTAAAGCAGCCCAAGCAGGACAGACTTTATACATTAGCATATTCACAGGCCCTGATTTACAAAAATTACAAATAAAGAGCACAAATTTGCTTGTGCAATCTATTAAATTGTATGTGGTAACATGTATTGTATGTTGGGGTATTGCGGGTGATTTACTAAGAATAATTGTGCAAATAGCTTGCAAAAAGGTTGGACACATACAGGAGGCTTGTGCTTTTGATAGTTGTAGGTAAAATGTTTCCTCCCTTTAAAAGGTTTATTTTGAAATGCTAACTATGGTTCCCTTTCAAGTCAGTAACCTTGGCAATGTGTCAGTAGCTGATGCTATGGGAGCTTCTTCTAGGGGCAGTGATACTGAATCCCTATACCATCACACCAATTTGTTTGGCTGGTGACACTTAGACCTCTGCCCTATCCATGGGTCATTGTGGACATATAAGCTGGATCCTTGTGACACACCATCAGAATTTTCCTCTTTCTGGGTCGCATAGACATGTCTTGTGCACTAGACCCATAAACCAATGCTTTGATGTTTTAATTTGCACCTGGACAGAGAGTGAAACTCCTTCATATCCCTGTGTGCTCTAGCAAAGAAAAGCATATTCTTAAAACATTTTCAGTGTTGCAACTTTGTTTTCATTGTGCTTGTTTTGACTATGATAAAAACTAAAAGGCAATTGCTGAAAACATCTTTGTAAAGTTGATAATATTTTTCTTGTAAGCAATATGCTGTATTCCTATGTTTGACCTGCCATGAACACTCGTGGGTACGATTGTGTTCATTTTGAACGCATGAAGCTTAGGATGCTGCGCTTGCAGCTTGCTTTCATTAAAAAAGTTGGAGCCTGTCTCCCTCCCTCCTGCTTAGCTCCTTCTGTGCCTCCCAAATGAAGGAAGAGCAAGAGAATGAGATAAATAGATTTTAGAGATTATGAGGAGGATTTTTTGTCGGCACAAGCCTTGCACACCTCTTCTTCTCCATATGCAATGTCTTCACCCATTTGGTTAGTTCATGATGACCTGCAACATATGATCCATGGGCATAGTTCTATCAAATTTGCTGACGAGGATGATAAGGAAAAAGATGCTATATCATTGGAGGCCTTTGATGCTGAGACCTGGTCCTCGAACAGCTGGTAAAGACATGGCACTCACCATACTCAGCAAGCACTCATGTCTCCGGTGCATGGAAATTTAAGCCAGTGCATACATTCAAACTATGTAGACTCACATATGTCATATCTGATCAACAAGGACTAGGCTGTCTTGCTTGATGCCTCAGCGTGTCAGAAGGGCCACTTTGGTGATGTTACTGATGCTTTCACAGAGAGGTTTTAATTGGCTAAGAAGCTATCGCTGGTTTACAGATGCATCCTCTCGAGACGGGGTAGCTCTGTAGCCCAGCTGGGTCACTCACGCTCTATCTCGGGAAGCATACAGCCAAACACATAGATATAAGCACTAACCAATTAATTCCCATTGAGAGATGTCAGGGTTCCAGTGAAGAATCAAGCTGAGCAGCCTGAACCCAAGCGGAAGGGGCGCTTTTTGGATCTTGTCCAAGCTGTAAAGTAAAAAAACAAGGAAATGCGACCCATACTGGACTTAAGACCCTTGACTCAGACACTCAGGAAGTCTCCATTCAAGACGATTATTCAGAGATAGATCCTGTCTCATGTCCGCACTCTAGACTGGTTTGTATTCATCTACCTAAAATATGCATACCTTCATGTACCGTTAGGTGTCAGGTGTGTGTGTGGCTGAACTCTCGGACAGGTGTCCTGTCTTGTTTTTGTCATCTGTTGTGTGACTCGTGTCATCGATATACGCTCAGGTTTCATTTAGTGTTAGAATGCGGGCAATTGCTTTGTTTGCCGTTGGTACGCATACTCTCATCTTGTTTGTCCGATGGCATGGGAGTATATTGCCTTCTTGCCAATGTGTGCTCATGCCATTCGGGTGTTTTGTTGTCTTATGAGAGCATGTGGTTTTGTTTCTGTATCTCCACGTGCCTCTGTCTTTCGTCATATCCCGCCTCCTTGTTTGTTTATTATTAGTACATTTGTTACACCAGCCTTGCATTAACCTGTTCGACTTTCTTTCCTATTTTATTCTCCTTGTGTGAGCTGTACATTGCCAGTTCATCTTGTGTGATCAGTCGGTCCTTTCTCATTTCGGTCCTGTTCACGATCCCTTCCTTATTTGGTCCAGTCGGTCCTGTTGTCCTGTTTCCCCTACCCAGGCCTGGATTACTTTTTCCCCTCCAGGGAAGTTTACATTTATAATTTTTCCCCATTGTGGGAGTTTGTATTTGTTTTTGTAAAAATATATTTCCTTGGTTTTTAACCCTGCGTTTGGGTCCTGCCTCTGCTTCTCTGATATTTTCAGCCAGAGCTGTGTAGACTGCATGTCTGGCCTCTTAACAGGACTCGTCTGACACAATAGGTTTGTCGCAACCGGTGTCGCAGTCAGACTTTTTCTGATTGGTGTTCCACTCGAAGTGAGGACCCAACACTTTGCCCAATGCAGACAATAAATTAGTCCGTAAATTTTTATGTGGTTCGAGATGGCTGAGACCCATTCATCAGCTACTGTCCTGGTCTGCGACTTAGTGCTGGTGTTGAATGTGCTTACAGGTTCCATCTTTGAGCCACTAGAGGGCATATCCTCTGCCCTGCGAGGGCATTATGCATGTACATTGACTAAACGAGTCAAGTTAAGGTGTCTGAACTACTCTTTGTTTGCTTCAAAGGCCATACACAGGGGTTGGTCATCTACAAGCAAAGACTTTTCCAATGGGTCGTGGATGCCTTTGGGCTCAATTAAGATTTGCAAGGCACACAGTGCCCCATGGGTGTTAAAGCTCATTCCACCAGGAGTATGGTCTCCTCCTGGGCATGGACAAAGTGTTTGTCACTAGAAGACATATGTCTTGCTGCAGTTTGGGCTTCCCCTAAACCTTTTCCAAGTTTTATAACCTGAATGTATCTTTCCTCTCTTCTCAGATTTTAACAGAGGAGGAGGGTTGATTATCCAGTGATCAGTGATCAGTTGGTTAGTATCGTTGAATTGGGTGTTAGATAAAAAATGTCTTCTCTCTATTCCCCCTGGTGTGAATGAGATCATGCGAGCAATGTTTCACTACCCTGTTGGCTAGTGTCATTGTACCAAAGCCCTTGGCCTGGTCACTGCCCTGCTCCCCTCCTTCCTGCTAAGAAGATGTGCTGAGACATTGTCTATTTCTTGGCATCAAGCCATATGGTTTATTGTTCCTCCACATTCCATCCTATTTTTAATATAAAGGGGTTGTTATAGCTATTTCTTTTTACTACCCGTTTGGCTTGTGGAAATTGCCCTATCAGTAGCATGGCATTATTATATGGCTCCCACAGTGTCAGCAAATAACGCAGCATAAATGAGCAAAATAGTTCACAATAGTGCTCTTGTTTCATTTACTCGTACACTATAAAACCTAAAACGCACACAGAAAGAAGTTGGCTCCTCATGAGCTGATCAGTTTGACCATGAGGTGACAGCCCATATTAAGATGAAGAGCTTGTATATGTGAATTTGAGGGGAAAGCGTAAATGAACAGTTTCATGTCAGCCTTTTCATTGCACAGTCACATAAAGTGAATAGAAAATGCTAACCAATTTGTCCTCCTTCTTCTTTAGTGTCACAGGAGCACAGCAAGAGAGAGAGAAAACAGATGGTGGGTGGGGGAGGAGAAGAAGAGAGAGAGGTGTATACAAATTATAATCACATTCGAAAACGAGATCATTTAGAAGCACATTGGAATACAATCCAAAAACAGAAGCACAAAAATCAGCTCCCATACTGCCAGTAACAGCACCAAAAGTAATCAACTTAAATTGCATTGTCTAGTTATGATAAGCGAAAGGTCTAGGGATATTTTACACCAGACATAATCATTAAGGAATTGTTCATTATCATGCAAGTGTGCTCTGTATGGTGGTATAAATGTGTAGGTATGTTGCCACCCACAGGGCAAAGCTAGGAGGTGCAACCTTTTGCAATAAGATTTACAATGAGATATTCAATTAATAATTCAAAGTGGAAATTAATGTAGGTAGGGGTCAATGAAAACTAGAACATTACAGTAGATTCACCATTAGAATTACCATCCAAATAATACTCACAGACACAAAAACGCTACTAGACAGTAACTACAGACACACCATCCACTGAAAAAAGCACACTAAAGCAGGGTGAAAAGATAGCCTTGTCTGGAATCTGTCATGGCTGGGCTAAAGACTTTTCATTCTTCCGAGTTAATTAAGTAATTTTGATTGTACAATCGCAATGTGGAACACTAAAAATATATATTTATGTTGCATATCAAATAGACTACTCACTTGCTATGCAAATCACTTGCTATGCTTCTATTGGTTCTTCTTTAGATGGCTTTGGGGTGGGGCATTATGATTTTCATAACAAATGTATTGAAATTCCTCAGGTCTTCAGTCCAGACAAACTGGTCTCAGGCTACTCATAGCCATGGATCTATTAAGTGCATTTCATTGCTGTTAGCTACTGTTTCCAGTCCACCAGATTGAGTAGGTGAAGCTCTCTGTGTTGCACCTACAGGCATCCAGTGACTCCATTATCAATGTTGCCACTCTCATTAATAGCACAAGCCAAAAGTCTTCAAGAAACAACATTCAAGAACAAATTTTAGCGAAGCTAACCTCAGGGCAGCACCCATCCACAACCAACAGAGACTTTCCATCCATAGCATCACATCAGGGACTTCTGGTTCCTTCTCACCCCCAGACAAGAGCACCTGACAGGGACGGATTACCGACCGGGCCAATGGGGCCAGTGCCCAGGGGCCCTTGTCTACCAGGGGGCCCTGGACTGCCCGGGGGTGCCCTGGAATTTAAGGCTGCGCGATCTAGTTTGGTGATTCCCCCTGCTAGCAAACCCCTTTGAGCATGAACAATGAACCCCCCAACACCTTTTAAGTTGAGAGGGACCCTTGATTCAGCTGGTCGAAAAAGAAAAAAAAAAACACCTTTAATGGAAATAGCACTTATCACATGACTACTTGTAAAATAAATGGACCTGAAAACTTTATTTGATTTGAAGAAAGAGACCATGTAATTTAAAGACATGAAACGAGAATAGATGTTGGAAATCAGTAGTTGTGACAACGGACAATTATTATGTGTCACGAACATCGAGAGCACCTCCCCCTCCAGTCGTCGGAGATCAGATTCACCGGAGTTCTGAGTATAGACTACATTTCCCATGAACCCACATACTTAGGTCTGATTACTACGCAGCTGTGCCTTGTTTGTTATTCCCTATTTAATCAGCCTTGTTCTAACACTCTTTGCGAAGTCTTGTTTTGCTCCGGCTACAATTCCAAGCGTTTGTTCCAGTTTACTATCCTGTCTATTGTGTATCGACCCTGCCTTGTTCCAGTACCGTGTTTGTTAGCCGCCAGCCCTTTATTACCTTTGCCTGTTCCAAGTTCGTTGATTGTTTGCTGCCTGCCCCGATCTCCTGCCTGCTCTCACGTTGATTCTGCCTGCCTCCTATATTCCTGTTGCCCGTGTTGACCTTTGCCTATACCTCTTCTGTGTCTTCATTAAAATACTGCTGATGGATCCCAACCAGTCTGTGTCTGCGTTACAGAAGACTTCGCGAACACCGATCCAGCGGTTATCTCCCGCATGGCAGAAGAGCTCTCAACTCAAGCTGAATCTCTTAACAACGCAACAACATCAGCTCGCTCGACTTACATCAGCTGTCGAAGAGATGATGCGCTCCATGCAAGCGCAGCCCCAGTCTGTCTCTTCTTCGGCGCCGCTATACCTCAAGCCAGCGCAGCTGACACCACTGTTCCAGACTTCATTTCTTCTACCAGCCCAAGGCTCGCGCTGCTAGAAAAATTTGATGGCACGCCCTCTAGATGCAAGGGGTTCATCATGCAATGCTCAGTTTTCCTCTCCCAACAACCTGCACTGTATCCAACTGATGAAAGCAAAATCCTCTTTATGAGCTCTGTACTCACGGGTAGAGCCCTCGATTGGGCCACTGCAGTCTGGACAAACCAGGGATTCGCTCAATTCACCTTCGACTCCTTCCGTCAAGGTCTGATCGACGTCTTCGATCACCCTGAAGGGGGTAAGAATGCAGGTGAACAACTACTGGCGCTCCGCCAAGGCAACCGCACGGCGGCAGACTATGCACTCTCCTTTCGTACCCTTGCCGCACAAACCGGTTGGGTTGAAGCAACTCACAAATTACTATTTCGTCAGGGCTTAAACACTGAACTCCAGTCCGAACTGGCCTGCCGTGATGAAGGGGTGTCACTCGACCAATTCAACGCTCTGGCAATCCGAGTGGACAACCTCATCCGTTCCCGACGTCCTAGTCGTTGGTCACCACCTTCCTCTGCCATGTTCCCGATGAGCGACACAGCAGAACCCATGCAGGTCGACCGCACACACCTCTCACCCGAAGAACGTGAACGCCGCTTCTCCAATCGCCTCTGCCTCTACTGCAGCTGGGCTGGACATCAACGCGCCAGTTGTCCGACGTGCCAGTCACAAATACCAGGCCCCGGGGTAAGTCTATTAATTTCTTCTACCCCGTCTGGAAACTGCCTCGAAGTACCTGTAAAGCTTACCTACCATTCGGACAGTATTGACACTCATGCCTTAATAGACTCCGGGGTGGCGGGCAACTTCATTGATGAGAGTTTCTGTGAGCATTACCAAATTCCCTGATCGCTTGTAATCCTCCCTTGACAGTGGCAGCTTAGATGGTCGGCCTCTGGGATCCGGCAGAGTGTGCTTCTCCACCTGTGACATCACCCTGCAGGTGGGCTTACTACACTCGGAAACTTTACGATTCTTCGTCATCAATTCCCCTCGCAACTCTGTTATCCTTGGTTTTCCCTGGCTCCGAATGCACAACCCACAAATCTCCTGGCAGGAAGGGCAAATATCTCAGTGGGACCCGGGCTGTTCCACGCAATGTCTTCAAGTAGTCCGACCTATCACCGTGGGCACTACCCACGCTAGTAAAAACCCAGACTCATTTCCTGCAATACCCCATGCATACACTGATCTCAGAGAGGCATTTAGCAAGTCCAAGGCTGCTCTACTCCCACCCCATCGCTCCAGCGATTGCGCCATTGAACTCAAGCCCGGCGCCACACCCCCTGTTGGTAGAATTTACCCCTTGTCCAAACCAGAGTCTCTTGCTATGAAGTCCTACATCGAAGAGGAACTTGCCAAGGGCTTTATCCGTCCCTCCACTTCTCCAGCGGCAGACCACTCTACCACTCGTTCCCTCCGCCCTAGAACAACTGAGATCAGCAAAATTCTACACCAAGCTGGACTTACGAAGCACCTATAATTTAATTCGCATTCGGGAGGGGGACGAGTGGAAGACCGCATTTTCTACCACTTCTGGCCACTATGAATATTTGGTCATGCCTTTCGGCCTTTCCAACAGCCCCTCAGTATTCCAGTCCTTCATCAATGACATTTTCCGGGACATGCTCAATAGGTGTCTAATCGTTTACATCGATGGCATCCTGATTTACTCTGATTCCCTTGAAGAACACATTGCCCAAGTCAGAACGGTACTGAAGCGCTTGATCCAACATCAACTATACGCCAAGGCAGAGAAATGTGAGTTTCATCTAAGAGCAGTTTCCTTCCTCGGCTACGTCATCAGCCTGGAAGGGGTGGCCATGGACAGCAGCAAGGTTCAGTCCGTCCTAAACTGGCCTCAACCTAACACTGTTAAAGAGCTCCAACGTTTCCTGTGTTTCGCCAACTTTTATCGGAGGTTCATTAGGAACTTCGGTACTGTCGCCTCACCTCTCACTGCTTTGGTTAAAAAGGGACAAACCAAACTTCACTGGTCCTCCGACTCTCTCCGGGCCTTCCATCAGTTGAAGGAGCGCTTTACCTCAGCTCCCATCTTACATCACCCTGACCCTGATATTCCGTTCGTGGTAGAGGTTGACACGTCCAACACAGGCATTGGAGCCATTCTCTCCCAACGACAGGGTAACCCACCTAAATTATTTCCCTGTGCCTTTTACTCTCGCAAACTGTCTGCTCCCGAGCAAAACTACGACGTCGGCAACCGGGAACTCCTGGCTATGAAAGCCGCTCTAGAGGAATGGCGACACTGGTTGGAGGGGCCAGACACCCATTTCAGGTCTTTACCGATCATCGCAACCTTGAATACCTGCGCCGGCCAAAAGACTCAACCCCAGACAGGCCAGATGGGCCTTATTCTTCACCCGCTTCAACTTCTCAATTTCCTATCTACCCGGCTCCAAGAATGTCAAGGCCGACTCCTTTCTCGACAGCACGAAGCCACACCTCAAAACCCCTCCGATGATCCCATAATTCCTCCCGGACTGGTTCTCGCTCCCATCCAGTGGGACATCATGTCAGACATCACTCAGGCCCACACCTCCAACCCCCCTCCGAATGCCCACCCAACCAAACATTTGTACCTCACAGTTTGTGGGAGAGGGTAATTCGCTGGGTACATGATACGTCACATTCCGGGCACCCAGGCACCACAGCTACAGTTTGCCTGCTTCAGAACCGCTTCTGGTGGGAGACTCTGTTGAAAGATACCACCGACTTTGTCAACAAATGTCAGGTCTGTAACATCGCCAAGACACCCAAAGAGTCTCCAGCTGGCCTACTGCAACCCTTACCCATACCCCAACGTCCCTGGTCACACATCGCCGTAGACTTTATCACCGATCTCCCCAGTTCTCAACATTACACCACGATCCTCACTGTCATCGATCAGTTCTCCAAGGCTTGCCGTCTTATCCCTCTACCCAAGCTACCCACTGCCCTCGAGACCGCTGAACAGCTCCTTCAGTACGTCTTCCGCTATTATGGTCTCCCAGAGGACATCGTTTCGGACCGGGGTCCCCAATTCACATCCAGGGTATGGAAAGCCTTCTTTCGTCTCCTAAATATTAATGTCAGTCTTACCTCAGGCTATCACCCCCAGTCCAACGGCCAGACAGAACGCCTGAATCAGGAAATAACCACATTTCTCCGAACATACTGTCACCAAAATCAGTCGGACTGGAGTCGGTACCTCTCGTGGGCAGAGTATGCTCAAAACTCTTTACTCAAACCTGCTACCAACTTAACTCCCTTCAAATGTATCCTGGGATACCAACCCCCCCTGTTTCCCTGGTCCGGCGAAACTTCGGAGGTCCCCACAGTTAACGACTGGCTTCGGTGAAGTGAGGCGGTATGGGACCAGGCCCATGTCCATCTACAACGGGCAGTGAACCGATCCAAGGAACAAGCTGACCGTCATCGTCGCCCTGGCCCCAACTACGCTCCTGGTCAATGGGTCTGGCTCTCCACCCGGGATCTCCGTCTTCGCCTCCCCTGCAAAAAACTCAGTCCTAGGTATGTGGGTCCCTTTAAGATTCTCAGACAGATCAACCCAGTTTCTTTTCGTTTACAACTTCCAACTAACTATCGCATTTCTCCCACTTTTCATGTCTCCCTGTTCAAACCGGCTGATGGTCCGAGGGCTGAGGAGGAGGTGAGTTCCAGGCCCCCTCCCTGATTGTGGGCGTGAGGAAGCTTTCCTGGTGCGGACCTTGCTTGACTCCAGACGACACGGGGTCAGCTCCAATACCTGGTGGATTGGGAGGGTACGGTCCGGAGGAAAGATCCTGGGTAAATACCAATGACATCCTCGATCCCAATCTCATTGCAGAGTTCCACCGACCAACCCGAGAGACCGCCCCTCGACCCCGGGGAGACCTCGATGTAGGTCGCATCCTCGGCGCCGAGCCGCTCACGGGGGCTCTGTCACGAACATCAAGAGCACCTCCCTCCAGTCGTCAGAGATCAGATTCACCGGAGTTCTGAGTATAGACTACATTTCCCATGAACCCACATACTTAGGTCTGATTACTACGCAGCTGTGCCTTGTTTGTTATTCCCTATTTAATCAGCCTTATTCTAACACTCTTTGCGAGTCTTGTTTTGCTCGGCTACAATTCCAAGCGTTTGTTCCAGTTTACTATCCTGTCTATTGTGTATCGACCCTGCCTTGTTCCAGTACCGTGTTTGTTAGCCGCCAGCCCTTTATTACCTTTGCCTGTTCCAAGTTTGTTGATTGTTTGCTGCCTGCCCCGATCTCCTGCCTGCTCTCACGTTGATTCTGCCTGCCTCCTATATTCCTGTTGCCCGTGTTGACCTTTGCCTGTACCTCTTCTGTGTCTTCATTAAAATACTGCTGATGGATCCCAACCAGTCTGTGTCTGCGTTACATTATGTTTAGCAGTCATTACATTTTTAAAAAGAATTACCACTAAACTGTGTAATAAAAGGGAGTTACAGACCAGTTGACCGAATAGGAACTGCAATATAACTGTAATATAAGAACGATAATGTGGACCTAGCTGATGTAAACTAATCAAATCACACATATGGTATTCTAAAATCTCCTCTGTGCAAAATGTATGTTTTTTAAGCCTTGTTTTCTCTGATTTGTATCTTCAGAAATCTATGTGCTTTAAATCACCAAACCGAAAAATCGAGACATCTTGCCACATATGTGCAAGGAAAAACAACAATTTGTGATTGAAACAAAAAAGCCTAAATAATGCTAAATAGTTTTAAGACATTTTCTCAATTCACTCACCACTGGCAGGTGCAGCAAATGTTACTTCTTGACCTTGTTTCCAGCACATTGACCTGGTTTCACTGTGTAGCTATAAAAACCTAAATATTTACTACACAAGCCCATGTGTGATATATCCGTAACTAAATTGGTGAATAGTTATGAATATGAATTCATCTCACCTCCTAATCTATTACCTCCATCTGTGAGCTAATTCTCCTCTTTTGTTGACTCCCTAAACTGCACTCATTATGAGTGAACACTAATTAGCTCTAGACTCAGTGGAGGGAATAGAAAGCAAAGGTAAATATCACACTACAGGAGGTGGGCTACCATTTCAGGTGCTTCCCTTTGCGTGGTACGGCTGCCTCTGTGGAGTCTCAGCATGACTTGGGCATCCCAGCGTGGGTGTGCGGTGACCTCCTGGTGACTAACAGCGTCATATCCTCTGACTAAAACCTAATTAACCTTTCTCTTATCCACCCAGTGCTCTGCCACCAGCTCACTGTTCTCTCCTTGTACCTGCTTAAATGTCTGCCAATCAGAGATTAAAGAAGCACGGAAAGCGGTCAGGGAATGTAGGTGTTACTCACGTTATTAGAACACAAGGAGACCCTTCCCCCGCACCGGGCACAGAACTTAGTCTGGCAGTAGGAGCACAGGTTTCCACAGCCATCAGCAAACTTGGTCTTGTGGCAGATGCCACAGGTGGGGGCGACATCCTTGTGTTGGCCCTGCTGCCTTTGCTGGAGCTCCGGCCCGATCCGCTTCACCTGCTCCTTGTAGTTGGGAAACTGCTGGTGCAAACTGGAAAGCAGAGAAAGAGGACAAAAAAAGTGATCAGAATTTCAATCAATGTATATCATCAATAAATATGATGTCTTGAAATTGCATTTATCATATTAAATATTTAAACATAGACAATTGTAGTCTCATAGTGTGAAATTTGGTCACATGTGAGTGATTTACTAGCATTGTAGAGGGTTGTCGCAATAATCAATCTTGGGATTTAAGAATCGATATAAAGACAGTGATGCACTGAAAAAATTATGTTTTACCCAGCCCTAGTAGTCAAATAAAGATCGGGGGTATACGTTCCCACAATATCAATATGGGTTATTTAATGGCTGGTTCTCAAATGTTTACATTGCATCACCCTAATCTTGAACATTCGGTTACATCCTTAGCTACAACATCATGTCTCACTGGTTAAATTCTACAGCAAGTTAAGCTTTTGAGCTATTTTTCACAATTAACCTCATAGAACAGAAATAAACCAATGCCTGACTTTTATGTCAGCATGATGAAAACCCTAATCCAACTTTTAAAATATGTGTTGCCTGAGATAGTATGTTGCAGTATTGAATTGTATCAGTTACTTAACAGTAATTCTCAAAATAATATAAGGCTGTTAGCTTTATGAAGCTGATGGTATCATGAGATATCAAAGAACAACAGGGATGCAAATCTCTACAGTGAAAATTCTACAGAACAAATTGACCTTACATCAAAATGAAACATTTCTTTTTTTTCTCTCTTTTCTCTCCCTCCCTCTCTCTCTCTGTCTCTCTCTGGTGTATCTCCACCATGAAGCGTCATCATTCACTTACATGTTGTACAAGTTAAACATCAAAAATGATAATCCAAACAAATGAGTGACTGATAATTAAATAGCAAATAGGCACACACCCCACACATTTTAATAGAAGATTTACCCCTGCCAAATAAACAGAACTGAATCTCATGCATGAATCTGTCCACAGCTTTACTTACGCTAAAGGGGTCTTCCTCACAGACTCCTCCGCCATGATGATATCATATGACGTATATTAAAATAAGCAACCTACATAGAGAGTTAAGAGAACAAGCTACCTATGGAATGTGATAAACAAGCGACCAGCCATATAGAACTTGCCCCTGAGAAAGACAACTAGATTATGTCATCGCATGCCCCCAGCCCGAACTCAGGTCTCCCTCCCCCTGTGCACCCTACTGTTCCCCTGTTCCTCTAAATTATCCCCAGCTAACATCATGTCAGTCAAAACATAGGTAAAGGGCAAACAGGAAATTGCAAGTGTACTGAAATATTTTTCTTCAAACACCTTCCCTGTCTTTCATTGGACAGATCCTAAACTCACACCAATGGTTGAGCCAATTTGGTTGTGTCAGGTTTGTTGAGACCCTCATGAAAATTGACTAGAGCAGTGTTTTCATAGTACCACAGAGTCACAGTGTTTACACTGGAATCAACCATCAGTACATATTACTTATTTATGTAGTTGTCTCTACAAATTAGACTGGGATAGGAGAAAGGCTATTTTAACATCCAACACCCCCCCAGCATACACTCTTCTCAGCTTGATGTATTAGCATGTATTATTCACCTTTCAGACCACAATGACCTTTAGTTACAAAAGTTTCAATGAACATTGAAGCACAAAGTCAATGCTGCAATGAATTTGAGCACCACTAGATTACAAAAGCCTTTCATCAAAACATGAAAAACAGAGACAAACATTGAGGTTGGCACTGTAAAAGAACATATGAAAGTGCTTTGTACTCTGAGCAGAAAATTATATTCAGGAAAGCAGCCCAGGCTTGCCATAATTGAGACGGCACATAAAACAAAGATTCATAAGTGAGCGCAAGGTTATACGAAAGTGAACCACAGACTTACTTTACTAGCAAAAACCCTTCTTCCCCATCACAAATAATTTTCTTCTCTCTCTCTCTCTCTCTCTCTCATACAGGAATAGATGTAAACCTATGGTGAAATGCAAATCATGCACAGAGCCTGAAAGAAATGGAAAGCAAATCACACAGGACTCCAGCATTAGCATAGAACTTTGTGTAATTAAGGTATGCGGAATCTTTAATTAATTTGGTAAAATGTGTGGACACACAGGAGAGCTGGCATTGAGAAGAGTGAGATGGGAAAGTTTTGCAACGCTCTACCTTCAGTTGATGACACTGGGCTATGTCCGAAGTATTTAACTGGATGAAAAACGTATCATCACCTGTCAATAATTGTCTCTAACAGCTGCTTGCCATTGCAGTGAGAGTTGGAGATGGATTTAAGAGCGAGCCAGATGCCAGTGGTTGAGAGAGACACACAGCTGACTGCGTGTGCTTATGTTAAGCTGAAAATGAGTTTTTGTTCATAAAAATAAAATAACTTTTTGAGTTGTATTTCACCGTCTCCCACTTCCTCCTTACACCTTCATCTTATACCTGTTGCATTGGTGCCGAAACCCAGGATCAAGGAGGAAGAAAATGCCATGGATGCCTCACCTCTGCAGGAAGTGTTCAAGACACTGAACCGTATAATTGCCCATTTCTGTTGGCTGGGTATATGCGGGGAAGTTCGCCGTAGTTTGCGACATGCTGTGAATATCAGCAGGTAAATCCGCCTGCCACCCGAGAGAGAGGGAGAGGCGGTCCCCATGACGTTGGCGACAGTGTTTCCCGAGAGGGAGGAGCTTGGATCTGAGGTGAATTAAAAAATCACTCAAATCACCCCAGTCACTTGTGGAGACCACCTCTCGCCATCTCAAATCAAAGAGGTTGCCAGTTTGCAAAAATAATTCTCGGACGTGTTCTTGCCTCTACCCGGTCGCAAGAATCTCAAAGAACACCACATCGAGACAACCCCAGGAGTAATGGTAAGCAGTCATCCCTACCGCTTAACCGAAGACAAAAACAGGTGGTATGGGTGGAATGAAAGGCCATGTTCCATGGGAGTAATAGAAGAATACCACAGTGAATGGGCCAGCGGGTCGTTCTTGTGCCTAAGAGCGACGGCTCGGTCCAGTTCTGTGTATATTATAGAAAAGTCACTTTGATTGATGAACTGCTTGATTGGTTGAGCGTGGCTCGCTTTTAATCGACACTGGATTTGCCAAAGCTTTATTGGCAGATCCCCTTAAAGACAATGTCCCACGAGAAAATGGTACTACTTCCTGAGATGGGTTTTCATCCACTGTTTAGACCATGTGCCGCTCCAGTGGCTCCATAGTATGAAGGATGCCAACTTGCGGATCATCCGTTGGTATCTAGCTCTTCATCCATTTAAGTTCGAGGTGGTCCAAAGGGTGGGGGTGCAGATGGCTGTTGCAGATTCCCTCTCAAAAATGGGGGGAGGGGGACTGCTGGGCAGGCCGGATGGTGTCGGCGATGGGGATATGTGGTGGTGGGGCATGATCTAGCGCCGGCTTGTGAATGGGGAACGAGATCGGGAAGTGAGGATCATCACCTGTCAATAATTGGCTCTAACAGCCATTTGTCATTGCCCTGAGTGTTGGAGACGGATTGAAGTGCGAGTCAGATGCCAGTTAGAGAGAGAGAGAGAGAGAGAGAGAGAGAGAGAGAGAGAGAGAGAGACGAAACAGACTGCATGTGTTTATGTTGAGCTGAAAAGCGAGTTTTGTTTGAAAAAATAAAATACCTTTTTGAGTTGGATGTCGCTATCTCCCGCTTCCTCCTCCTTACAACTTCATCTCGAACCTGTTACAACTGTATATATATATACAGTATATATATACAGTTGAAGTCAGAAGTTTACATACACCAAATTCATTTAAACTCAGTTTTTCACAATTCCTAACATTTAATTGTAGAACAAAATCCAAGTCTTAGGTCAGTTAGTATCACTACTTTATATTAAGAATGTGAAATGACAGAATAATAGTAGAGCAAATTATTTATTTCAGCTTGTATTTCTTTCATCACATTTCCAGTGGGTCTGAAGTTTAGTTTAGTATTTGGTAGTATTGCCTTTAAATGGTCTTCCACAAGCTTCTCACAATAAGTTGCTGGAATTTTGGCCAATTCCTCCAGACAGAACTGGTGTAACTGAGTCAGATTTGTAGGCCTCCTTGCTCGAACACACTTTTTCAGTTCTGCCCATACATTTTCTATCAGATTGAGGTCAGGGCTTTGTGATGGCCACTCCAATACCTTGATTTTGTTGTCCTTAAGCCATTTTGCCAAAACTTTGGAGGTACGCTTGTCCATTTGGAATACCGATTTGCGACCAAGCTTTAACTTCCTGGCTGATGTCTTGAGATGTTGCTTCAATATATCCACATAATTTTCCTTCCTCATCTATTTTGTGAAGTGCACCGTTACCTCCTGCAACAAAGCACCCCCACAACATGATGCTGCCACCCCCATGCTTCACGGTTGGGATGGTGTTCTTAGGCTTGCAAGCCTCACCCTTTTTCCTCCAAACATAACAATGGTCATTATGGCCAAACAGTTAAATCTTTGTTTCATTAGACCAGAGCACAAGATTTTTGTCCCCATGTGCACTTGAAAACTGTAGTCTGGCTTTTTATGGCAGTTTTGGAGCATTGGCTGAGCAGCCTTTCAGGTTATGTCAAAATAGGACTTGTTTTATTGTGGATATAGATAGTTGTCTACCTGTTTCCTCCAGCATCTTCACAAGGTGCTTTGCTGTTGTTCTGGGATTGATTTGCACTTTTTGCACCAAACTACGTTCATCTCTATGACAAAGAATGAATCTCCTTCCTGAGCGGAATAATGGCTACATAGTCCCATGATGTTTATTCTTGCGTACTATTGTTTGTACAGATGAACGCGGTACCTTCAGGCATTTGGAAATTGCTCCCAAGGATGAACCAGACTTGTGGGGGTCCACAATTTTTTTTTCTGAGGTCTTGTCTGATTTCTTTTGATTTTCCCATGATGTCAAGCAAAGAGGCACGGAGTTTGAAGGTAGGCCTTAAAATACATCCACAGGTACACCTCAATTCAGTACACCTCCTATCAGAAGCTAATTGGCTAATTGGCTAAAGGCTTGGCATCATTTTCTGGAATTTTCCAAGCTGCTTAAAGGCACAGTTAACTTAGTGTATGTAAACTTCTGACCCACTGGAATTGTGATATAGTCACTAATATTAGTCATGCTAATATTAAATCTGTGGAATGGTTAAACATTTTTTTTTTAATGACTTCAAACTAAGTGTATGTACACATCTGACATCAACTATATATATATAATTTAGCACATATTATATATATATATACAGTGAGGAAAATAAGTATTTGAACACCCTGCTATTTTGCAAGTTCTCCCACTTAGAAATCATGGAGGGGTCTGAAATTGTCATCGTAGGTTCATGTCCACTGTGAGAGACATAATCTAAAAAAAAAAAAATCCAGAAATCACAATGTATGATTTTTTAACTATTTATTTGTATGATACAGCTGCAAATAAGTATTTGAACACCTGAGAAAATCAATGTTAATATTTGGTACAGTAGCCTTTGTTTGCAATTACAGAGGTCAAACGTTTCCTGTAGTTTTTCACCAGGTTTGCACACACTGCAGGAGGGATTTTGGCCCACTCCTCCACACAGATCTTCTCTAGATCAGTCAGGTTTCTGGGCTGTCGCTGAGAAACACAGAGTTTGAGCTCCCTCCAAAGATTCTCTATTGGGTTTAGGTCTGGAGACTGGCTAGGCCACGCCAGAACCTTGATATGCTTCTTACAGAGCCACTCCTTGGTTATCCTGGCTGTGTGCTTCGGGTCATTGTCATGTTGGAAGACCCAGCCTCGACCCATCTTCAATGCTCTAACTGAGGGAAGGAGGTTGTTCCCCAAAATCTCGCAATACATGGCCCCGGTCATCCTCTCCTTAATACAGTGCAGTCAGCCCTGTCCCATGTGCAGAAAAACACCCCCAAAGCATGATGCTACCACCCCCATGCTTCACAGTAGGGATGGTGTTCTTGGGATGGTACTCATCATTCTTCTTCCTCCAAACACGTTTAGTGGAATTATGACCAAAAAGTTCTATTTTGGTCTCATCTGACCACATGACTTTCTCCCATGACTCCTCTGGATCATCCAAATGGTCATTGGCAAACTTAAGACGGGCCTTGACATGTGCTGGTTTAAGCAGGGGAACCTTCCGTGCCATGCATGATTTCAAACCATGACGTCTTAGTGTATTACCAACAGTAACCTTGGAAACGGTGGTCCCAGCTCTTTTCAGGTCATTGACCAGCTCCTCCCGTGTAGTTCTGGGCTGATTTCTCACCTTTCTTAGGATCATTGAGACCCCACGAGGTGAGATCTTGCATGGAGCCCCAGTCCGAGGGAGATTGACAGTCATGTTTAGCTTCTTCCATTTTCTAATGATTGCTCCAACAGTGGACCTTTTTTCACCAAGCTGCTTGGCAATTTCCCGTAGCCCTTTCCAGCCTTGTGGAGGTGTACAATTTTGTCTCTAGTGTCTTTGGACAGCTCTTTGGTCTTGGCCATGTTAGTAGTTGGATTCTTACTGATTGTATGGGGTGGACAGGTGTCTTTATGCAGCTAACGACTTCAAACAGGTGCATCTAATTTAGGATAATAAATGGAGTGGAGGTGGACATTTTAAAGGCAGACTAACAGGTCTTTGAGGGTCAGAATTCTAGCTGATAGACAGGTGTTCAAATACTTATTTGCAGCTGTATCATACAAATAAATAGATAAAAAAATCATATATTGTGATTTCTGGATTTTTTTTTAGATTATGTCTCTCACAGTGGACATGTACCTACGATGACAATTTCAGACCCTCCATGATTTCCAAGTGGGAGAACTTGCAAAATAGCAGGGTGTTCAAATACTTATTTTCCTCACTGTATATATATATATATATATATATATATATATATATATATATATATATATATATATATATTCTTAAAATATTTTATAGTAAATTGTAATATTTCTTGGTTTCTATTTCTGGGCTATCAAATGCGTTCTGATTGGCTGTGATTGTGTCGTGATTTTCACGTTCAAGTGTAGACAGATGGTTTGTACACATGTCGAGCAAGTGTATGGAAATGTCTATGATTAAATAGCTGACAGTCATCACTCTTACTAATACACACCCAGGCAGGAGCTACAACTCTAACTCATAGGCTCTGTGAAGCATTCCTGAGGAGGCTTCAGTCGGGCCTACACTCTGGCTCATTTATCATGTCTGCAAGGCCCCACGGCTCCCTACATGGGCATAAATCCACCCTGTCTGTGCCACGATGCTGTATGAAAGGACAGGTGAGGGACAGAGATGTACTGAAAGTACTGCTGAGGTTGAGTCCGTGTACATATAACATAATTCACAGCGAACGCGGGGACAAACGTGTATTTATGAGGGAACAACGCAAGTTGGCAGTCTGTGATGGAGCCATAAAAACAGCTCACAAGCACTTACTAGCAGCTCCATTCATCCTCTAACACAAGAGGTTAAAAAAAAGCCAAACACAGAAGAGAGACACAATACATTACTGACAGACAGCATACTGAACACCTATATACTATATTATACATACTTCTAGGGATGTCCCGATACAAATTTGTTTTGAGAATGGGTACAAGTACTGAGACTTTGTTTTCAGGTGATACGATACTCGTTTCTTTGTTTTATTTTATTCTGAATTCCATATTCAACAGTTTATTTAAATTTTTCCTTCAAAATAGTGTCTAAATTTATGAATTATTAAACTTTAATCAAATTAAAAGAGAACAATTATAATTTTTTTACATAATATTATATTATTTTTATCAAATTAAGTGCTTTAAGCACAATCCAAAATACAACATTGGAGTTATTTTTGTCAAATAAAGTGCTGCATCAGATGTGAGACATACCTTAAATATAATTAAATTAATTTTGATTAATTATTATTATTAGTAGTAGTAGTAGTAGTAGTCTTACAGTGAATATTACATAACTATACATTAGTAATATATTTCTGTCATAGTTTTTTGTATTTAAATGTAGCTTTTATTTTGGTGGAAGTTCTCTGTTTCTGTGAGTTTTGATGGTAGCTTCTCGCCTCTGGAAAAGCAGGTCACTACATGACCCAATGTGATTAAACCTCAAAAGGCTGCTATTTAATTAAATAAATAAAAATAATACAATATTTACAAATAAATACAACAAAACATCGGCTCCACAAATCCACTTTGAAGCATGCAGCACATGCAAAATATACACTGTTTTTATCTCATTAAATCACAGCCTTTAGGTTTAATAATCACACTAGGACATAACGTGATTTTTATTTGTGTGCTAAATGTTTACGGAATGACATTCATAAGTTAGATGGTACCTGTGGTGGTGGGGGGCTGTTTGCAGTGAGAGTGGAGACGGGCTTTAAGAACGAGCCAGAAGCCAGTGAGGCAGGGAGAGTTACAACACACAAGCCGAAGAGACTGTTAGGAACTGTGTCTGCTGAAAAGCTTGTTTTTGAGAGTTGCTGCTGAAAATCATGATTTCTTTGTTTAAAATAAGCATACCATTCCCGCTTCCTGCTTTCCCCTAACTAAGAACCTATTTACAGTGGCAGAGTTTTTTACTAGCACGAGTACAAGCACATGAGCGCTATGTCAGACCAGATCCCGAAACCAGTAACGGGACATCAAATTTGATCTGTTCAGACAGACAGATAGACAGTATAAAATGTATAAAATTCACTGAAGAGTGTGCTTGTAATATTTTGAGTCATTCATGGCTTTTTCAGCTCTACAAAAACATACATTAGTTTCCATGGCATGAAACACAAGAAAACAGTTCTTGCTCCTCTTTACATTCTCTTAAGTGACAAACAGGTCAACACTTTATGCTGTCAATCAGGCCCAAATACCATAAGCACCAATAAGAAAGATTCTTTGATTAATTTAATAAACACTGGTCTAAATGTATCCTTTAAAATGAACACATGCACTTTTAATCTTCATTAATTGTTTCTATTAACTTACAGGCCTCTTAAGGTATGGCAGTTACTTATATTCTGCATTAAACAGCTGTTGAACACAGCTGCAGAGCAGTGAGTGACTTCCACTTATCAAAAGGGGACCAAAGTCACAGAAGCCAAACTGGAATGATTTATCCCATCACCTGGAGATCAGTGTTTAAAAGGGAGTGGAAATCCATCAAAGTACACCGTGTGAAAGCATCAGGAACACAGTGAGAAAATCACTCCCTTCCAATTTAGAAATTAAGCCCCCCTTCCAGAGAGAGGCAGCACCATGCATGATTGATTTTTGCACACAGGCACCTTAAATAAATGTGGTTCAAATGAACTGAATAATTAGGGGGTTTGAGTTTGCTGTGCTCGTTACCATACAGAAAAGCAGTCACCATAATAGAAATGCTTCTGTTGGGCCAAGTGAGAAAAAGGTCCATTGAGAGGGTAGACAAAGATAAATGTTACTCCATTTCACAGGAATGACTCTGTATGGTTTAGTCACTATCCCATAAGAAGGTTAATTTCTCTGGAAGCTGTAAATAGCTTCTTTTAATCAGAATTGTAATAATAACTATCTGAAGTGTCCGAATGTGGTTGTCAATGCTGGGGTAATGTAAGTGAAAAACATCTTTAAAAAAGGGCCATTTTCAAGTGAGGGGACGATAATAGAAAAAGGCTACAAAAATCAACCTCCACATTGATTGTCATTTGTATGCTGTGTTGGTTATGCAAGGTGCAGAAGTGCACACATTACTGACAATGTTTAAAGAAAGTCATTGTATAAAAGGAATAGTTCACCCAAAAAATGAATGTACTGTCATTACTGACTCACCCTCATGTTCTTTTTAAAACCATATGCTATTATTTTCCCCATGGTACACGCAGCTCTTTTCCGCAACCGTTAATACTGACAATGGGCTGTCAAGCTCCAAAAAATCATTATAAAAGCACCATAAGGAGTCCATACGACATATGGCACCCATGCCTCATTTTGATGCAATAATATTTGGTTACGAGACATGAGAACCAGAATTTGTGCCAGAAAAAATCTTTATCCGCTGCGCTAAAACAAGTTTTTTAAACTTTGCAGGTAGCATACGACTTTAAAAGGAAATAACTGTCCAGTTTGAAGTATGCACAAGCTCACAAAACTTTTTCAGTGGGCCTGATATCAACATAAAGTGACACAAATGAGAACAAATGTGTGGCCTACTTTTAAGGTGCTTTAATAGTGCTTTTTTGGAGCTTGACATCTCATCCATTATTTGGAAATATCTATGTGTAGATTTTTTAAAATTCTCCATTTGATAAAAATAACAGCTGATTTGGACAAAATAAGGGTGATTAAATAATTACAGAATTTGTATTTTTGAGTGAAGTTATCCTTTAACTTTACAAATAAGAAATCACTATGAACTTGTAACTAGATCCAAAATAGTATATCTTAAGCAAGTTATTACTTCAAACTATAAAACAAAACATTGGTTTCTACCTCCCAGTCTCAAACTGCTTAAAAAATTGTCTCTGACAGATATCCAGATAACTGCATGGATGCCCACGGTCTGGCCTCAACATGTCAGCTGGCTCTGGTTTTGTAAGGATTGGCTCCAGCACTGTGTGCCAGTGCATTATTTCTCCAGTCATCATGCAGGCATTGAGGCTGAGGATGGGGGTTGCCATCCTCTCTGAGTGGCACCATATGGTACCAGCAACAGCGCCTTGGCTGAGCACTGCCTCCACCGGAACTTCCCAATGTGGATTGTGTTGACAGCACTGCCCCCTGCTAACCCCACAGACCAGCAATGTGGCAAGGCAATGGGGCCGGTTTGGCATCTGCCAAAAAATTCCTTTTTAAATGTACATTTAAGCAACTTGTCTCAATTATTTTTTGCATATGTATGAAGTCAGTTCCTCTCACAGATGTACTGTAGTTCATTACATGTTCCACTAACTTTTATCAAGATATCTATTGTTTTATCATTTCAAACCTAACAATTTTGTGCAATGTTTTCCATGAAAAGTGTGCTTATGATATCTTTCTTTAAAATAAATGCCACTTGGTTTGATATGTTGTTATATAATGCTAATACATGTATACATTTTTAAAAATGAATTAAGAATCTAAATACTGTTGGAGCATATCCTGAGTATCCTGTAGAAAAAAGGTTGCGTTAAGCTGTAGAAATAAAATTGCATCTCATTGACATCAAAGAAAAGGAAGCACCTTCTGAGTATTATGAAATATCAGAGCTTTCAACCACATGGTCAGTGAAGATACTATATGGCAAAGAATATAGAGAAGGTCACATGACCAGTATGATGGGGACTCAGAGGATTGTTGTGTGTATGTGTGTCACGTGACCAGCCGCTGCCTCCCATATAAGGTAGAGAGAAGCAAGTGTACAGTGGTGTCCTCATTATGCCAAACTGGAGATGCAGCAGAGAGTCATGGGAGAGATCCTTCCTCCCTACACTCAGAGAGAGCCACTCTTAAAAGGTTAGTTCATCCAAAAATAAAAATTCTGTCATTTACTCACCCTCATGCCAACCCAGATGTGTATGAATTTCTTTTTTCACCAGAACACATTTGAAGAAATATAGAAAAATATCTCAGTAGGTCCTTAAAATGCAAGTGGTTGGTGATCCGACATTTTGACAGTCAGCATAAATGTCATCCAAACGGCCCCAGTGGTTAAATTAATGTCTTCTAAAGTGATACAATCACTTTTGGAGTGGAAAAATGTCAATATTTAAGTACTTTTTAATTATAAATCTTTGCTTCCAGTCTGCAGCATTATGCATTTTCACGAAGTTCATGCGGTCTCTCGAGTGACGTACTTGTGTTGGCATGTTACGAACATAATCTCACACTTTTCTCTTGGTTGAGGCATCCAGGATAAGCAAACAAATGCACTATTGTGAGTAAACAAACAGATACAAATACATATCTAAACCAAAACCAACAAAGATTCTGTACCGTGTTCCTCCTTCTCAGTTGTAAACAGCCCTGAGAATTTTCTGTTTTGGGTGAAATAACCCTTTAATGAGACAGTAACACTAACATCCAGTCCAGTAAGTCAGCCCCAACTAAATCCCATATTCTGTTATTCACCCTCCTGTGTTTTACCCATATGGTATTTCCATTCCCCTTTATGTCTCCAAGTATCCAATCCCTTACAGTTCTCCTTTGTAGCCCTGTAGTCCTGTCAGATGCAGTGGGTGGAAATCTGCAGGTGCTATAAGAACAGATCATGACTGTCATTTATTGCATTTTTAAGGAATAGTTCAAATTAAAATTCTGTCATCATGTACAGTACTCACCCTCATTTTGTTCTAAACCTGTATGACTTTCTTTCTTCCATGGAACACAAATTAAGGAGACATTTTGAAAAATCTACAAGTGGTCTTTTTCCATGCAATTACAATGAATAGGATAGGAGCTTTCAAGCTTCAAAAAAGAAAGCAAAAGCACCATAGAATTATCCTAAAAGTCTATATGACACATGCACTGTATTCAAACAGGCTTCTTAACCAATGCAATAGCTTCATGCGACCAAAATTATCACACGTTTTGGAATGACATGTGGGCGAGTAAAAGATACTTTAACAGAATTTTATTTTTGGGTGGGCTATTTCTTAAAGCTTACAGTTAAATATCTACACAATTGGATATGCTGTGCAATTATAGCAGCATTTACAGTAGATAAGGTAACGCCAATCAAATAAGAGAACACCACCCACAATAACTTTAAATAAGGTGCCTTTTGTTTAAAAAAATAAATAATGAATAATTAATTAGCAGGATACTTTCCTAAAAACAACAGTGTAAGAGGCCTGATCATCCACAGCTTAGGTGACTGGAAAAGTTCTGTAGTGCCACTAGGACAATAACATTTCCCAGAACTCTCTAGTGACAGCAGCAACTCTCTGCCGATTAGACAGCGGCCCTTTAATAATGAATGGAGCCAAGCTTCAAATCCATGAGCGAGAGAGGTAAAGGGAGAAAGTGTCAACAGAAAGAAATGAAGATATGGGAATATTTTACTGGGGATTAGAGTAATGGAATAACGAGCATATGCTACTTGAGAGAGTGTCCTAGACAAAGAAAGAAATAATAGCTTTGTTCCACAACCTAGTGAGTTGCTGCCTCGCTGCCTACAGTCAACATACAGAATGTAGCTGCCTAAGAACTAAATGTTTTACATTGCGGTCCCTTTGGAGCATAAACTGTATTTTTTTATTATGGTTCCAATGTTTGGCTGCCTACTTTCCAAATGGTAACCAGAACCAATTAAAAGAAAGGTTAATAATGTTCTTTTTTTAAATGACAGTTCTCTGTGCTAAGGATGGGTGATGTAGTTGCAGTGTTGCCAGATCTCACAAGAGAACCAAGTGACCTGGTCTAGAAAAACAAGCTCAAAATGAGGGACTAATATACAGGACTAAATAAGCAAAAATTAGCAATTACATTTTTAATCCATGTGGGGGATTTATCAGCATAGAAATCATAACAAATAATGTCTTATCAATAAATGTATTGTTAATATTAAATATATCAACAAAAATAGTTTAAATATACATACCTAAATCCGTCTCTCCTGCATGCGCACACATACTGCATGGGCACATTTGAACTGATTGTCACTTTATGCTGGCCAAATGTAAAAAAAAAAAAAAACATTGTACCCACACAGAGAGTGCATGTACAGACAGTGTTCTTCTGGAACTCATAATGTCCTGAATCATCTTTATACTGATTTATTAACCAACAATGGGTAAAAACAAAAGGGAACATGAACTCATTGCTCTTCCCACTGTAGCTGTAATAAGCCACATGAAACCTTACATTATCACAAAGTAAGGCCTAAATAAAAATATAAACTGTATGAAAATTTTAATTTAAATTACAGATCTGCTTCTCAGTCAAAACCAAGCTGCAACAAATCTGTATTAATGCATCATATCTAACAATAATTCAGTGAAGACTTGAAACAGCTGAGCAATATACTTTTTATCTCTAAAGTATTTCCTTGTATTTGGATTAACCATGCACGTATTTGTAGTAATTACAGTATACAGTGGGTAAGGAAATTATTCAGACCTCCTTAAATTTTTCACTCTTTGTTATATTGCAGCCATTTGCTAAAATCATTTAAGTTCATTTTTTTCCTCATTATTGTACACACAGCACCCCATATTGACAGAAAAACACAGAATTGTTGACACTTTTCCACATTTATTAAAAAAGAAAAACTGAAATATCACATGGTCCTAAGTATTCAGACCCTTTGTTCAGTATTTAGTAGAAGCACCCTTTTGATCTAATACAGCCATGAGTCTTTTTGGGAAAGATGCAACAAGTTTTTCACATCTGGATTTGGGTATCCTCTGCCATTCCTCCTTGCAGATCCTCTCCAGTTCTGTCAGGTTGGATGGTAAACGTTGGTGGACAGCCATTTTCAGGTCTCTCCATAGATGCTCAATTGGGTTTAAGTCAGGGCTCTGTCTGGGCCATTCAAGAACAGTCACGGAGTTGTTGTGAAGCCACTCCTTCGTTATTTTAGCGGTGTGCTTAGGGTCATTGTCTTGTTGGAAGGTGAACCTTCGGCCCAGTCTGAGGTCCAGAGCACTCTGGAAAAGGTTTTCGTCCAGGATATCCCTGTACTTGGCCGCATTCATCTTTCCCTCGATTGCAACCAGTCGTCCTGTCCCTGCAGCTGAAAAACACCCCCACAGCATGATGCTGCCACCACCATGCTTCACTGTTGAGACTGTAGTGGACAGGTGATGAGCAGTGCCTGGTTTTCTCCACACATACCGCTTAGAATTAAGGCCAAAAAGTTCTATCTTGGTCTCATCAGACCAGAGAATCTTATTTATCACCATCTTGGAGTCCTTCAGGTGTTTTTTAGCAAACTCCATGCGGGCTTTCATGTGTCTTGCACTGAGGAGAGGCTTCCGTTGGACCACTCTGCCATAAAGCCCCGACTGGTGGATGGCTGCAGTGATGGCTGACTTACTGCAACTTTCTCCCATCTCCCGATTGCATCTCTGGAGCTCAGCCAGAGTGATCTTTGGGTTCTTCTTTACCTCTCTCACCAAGGCTCTTCTCCCTCGATAGCTCAGTTTGGCCGGATGGCCAGCTCTAGGAAGGGTTCTGTCGTCCCAAACGTCTTCCATTTAAGGATTATGGAGGCCACTGTGCTCTTATGAACATTAAGTGCAGCAGAAATTTTTGTGTAACCTTGGCCAGATCTGTGCCTTGCCACAATTCTGTCTCTGAGCTCTTCAGGCAGTTCCTTTGACCTCATGATTCTCATTTGCTCTGACATGCACTGTGAGCTGTAATGTCTTATATAGACAGGTGTGTGGCTTTCCTAATCAAGTCCAATCAGTATAATCAAACACAGCTGGACTCAATTGAAGGTGTAGAACCATCTCAAGGATGATCAGAAGAAATGGACAGCACCTGAGTTAAATATATGAGTGTCACAGCAAAGGGTCTGAATACTTAGGACCATGTGATATTTCAGTTTTTCTTTTTTAATAAATGTGCAAAAATGTAAACAATTCTGTGTTTTTCTGTCAATATGGTGTGCTGTGTGTACAATAATGAGGAAAAAAATGAACTTAAATGATTTTAGCAAATGGCTGCAATATAACAAAGAGTGAAAAATTTAAGGGGGTCTGAATACTTTCCGTACCCACTGTATATACTTCAGCATGTCACAGAAGGCTATATCAACATCATGCAATAAGGCAAAGAAATGTGTAATGCAGCGGTTCCCTTAAGGATCAAAGCGAGTAGCCAAACGTTTTTGTGCAACAGGAAAATTGGTGCAAAAATGTTCTGTGATAAATTCTTTCTTTTGTTTCATGAAAAACAATTATCGGAACACAGTTAACTGGTTATTAGCCCTTTACCAGCATTTGAAAATAATGTTTTCACTCCAGAATAATTGAAAAGGGAACTGTTTTGGGTTACATCCTGCAAAAAAATGTGTTACATTTTACATGCACATGTTACCAGGCACGATCATATTTTTTATCAAGAAAATCAACGTTAGATGACCTTTGATATTAGTGCAAAAATCGTATTCTTGATAATAATTTTTACATCGTTTTCCAGTAAAAATATCTAAAATCCTTAAAATAAGATCTATTTGATTTATCTTGTTTTATAGAAACAACACTGCATAAGATATTTAGGTTTTTCAAAGAATTTACACGTTTATGTTGTCTTACTCTACTGGCAGTTTTTATAATCAAAACAAGTGGAAAAAATCTACCAGTGCTGAAGAAGTAATCCAAAATATTTAGAATACATTACTGACCTTGAGTAATCTAATGGAATATGTTACAGATTACATTTTACAGCATGTATTCTGTAATCTGTAGTGGAAAACATTTCAAAAGTAACCCTCCCAACCCTGTATATATATATATATATATATATATATATATATATATATATATATATATATATATATATTATATAATATATATATATATATATATATATATATATATATATATATATATATAATATATATATAAAATGTTGGGGTCACTTGCCTGAAATGTTTCTCATGATCTTAAAACTCCTTTCATTTCAAGGCAAATGCTTAAATGTTTAAAATGTGTTTTGTAGACAGCAATATTACAAAAATATAATTTTATAAAAAAAATAAAAAATAAAAGTTTTTGAAATGGATGATTTGGACTGAATAATTAAGAAAAGCAGCCACTAAGTGCCCTGCATATAGATGGTAACTACTTCAATACTGTTTAAAAAGCATCCCAGGGTGATAGCTCAAGAAGTAGGTTGTGAAAATGCCAAGAGTACATTTCTGCTAAATCTAGGCACAGTGTGGACACTTTGAAGATGTTAAAAAATAACATAGTTTTGATTTATTTTGGATATTTTTTTTGTCACAACATAATTCCCATATTTCCATTTCTATTATTCCATAGTTGTGATGACTTTAATATTATTCTAAAATGTGAAAAAAGAAAGAAAGTATGAAAGAAAGAAAGAAAGAAGTGACCCTAAACCTTTGAACGGTAGTGTATGTGTGTGTGTGTGTGTGTGTGTGTGTGTGTGTGTGTGTGTGTATATATATATATATAAAATGTAGAACCTAAATCTATCATTTTGCAACAACAATAGAACACCACAAAAAGTAAAACCTACAAATGTCACATTAAGCTTGGTCGTTATTTAATGTGAATTGACTCCAGATGATGTTTCTCTGTATGTCGACTCAAGACTCAAGGACTAACCTAGTAAAAGATATTAAAATATTCAAAATATTAAATAAAAAAGTTATAAAATAAAAATGTAAAAAGATTCATTCAGATTTTTTCATTTATTCGTTTCCTGACCATTTATGTAAATCACACTTTTATGTCAATGGTGGCAACAAAGTCGCTCATGACCGAATTATACTTATTAAAATCTGTGCGTATACTAAGAGACGCGTCATCAGTGTGAATAAGCATCATAAGCATTTCCCCGTAAATGACAACAATCCATAACTATCATTTTGTGAAATGGTGTGCATGACTAAACAAAAAAACAATATTAGCCTAAAATAATTCATAAAAAAAAGTTTTAATTACATCCTGATGTCATCATTAGTCGTTTTAATCTTATTCATCCAGTCCATTTCTGAACTTGTTAAACGAAATTGCAGAACTAAAATGCTCCTTCACAGCCTAAAATCGAATGCTTTGACTTGACTCACAGCTTAAAAGAGAGAGAGAGAGTGAGAGAGAGAGAGAGGGGGGGTTACTGAGACATCTACTCAAGTTGCCACTCTGCTCTGTCAATAATCCAACGCATTACTTTTCCACTTTCTCACAGCTTCTGTGTCACTCACATTAACTTTGACTGGCTAGCATTTCAGTTAACAAACCTCACGAAATCACTTAATAAACCTGTCAGCCTTTAAAATAGAGACCCGTCATTAATTAGGGTGGTACATGAGATGATGATGATGTCTATTTTTACCCGACTGTGAATTACCCATTTATAAATAGATTAGAGTGGGAGGGCGGGGGGAGGGGTGTGAGATGGAGGGATGCAGGGCGACAGAGAGAGAGGAAAAGGGAGAGAGAAAGAGAGAGAGAAGTGAGATGAAAGAAACAGATGGTGAATGTGTGCAGTAGCAGTAGCAGCAGAGTGGTGGATGCTGGGCTCTCCTGATCAAGGTGTCCATATGGCCTAGCTGTGCATCTACAGGACCAACACAGCCCAGTGGACACTCAGCATTAAATACACAACAGGCCATAGCATTTTGCTCAACACACACATATACATAGCCTACGTAAACACAAGCTGTTCAAATATACACTAGCAGACATTTTGCACCAGTCTCCCCACAGGAAATTCAGGCAACAGCCAGTTTAAATGGAATCGCATGCCAGGACACACACGAACACGACCACAAACTCAAACATACACAGGTCTGCAAACAACTCCATACACAGAAGATAATCACATGCAACAATATAGTAAAGAATCAAGAACATATTTAAAAGAATAATATCATATATAGTCACACAATAACCTTGGGAGAACCTAAATAAAATAAAACAGCTCATTGATAACTTGTGAGCTGTTAAGTTGTGTTAAGATGTGACCAGATCGTCGAGTCAGTGCATTGAGTTCGAGAACCAGGGGCCGTATGTATAAAGCCACTTATGTGTAAAAGTTTAGTCTTAAGTGTGTAAAGTTTTATATAAAGTGCTTTAAAAAAAGCACTTTATATAAAACTTTTTATAAAAGCTCATTGTTTCATGTGGGGTGTCTAGATTCCTTCAGCAGTTATGCGCTTGTGAGATATTTAAGCCCTCCTTAATAATTCATTTTATTCTTATTTGTAAATATTATAAACTCAAAGTCGAGCAAGTTTCCATTTATATTTGGCAAAACAACTAGTCCAAAACAGCAAGAGAGTCATTGTTATACAGTATTAAAAGGCTTACTGCACAGAGCAAGTGCGCACACATGCGTGTCAACGACAGAGAAAGGGACTGCAAACATTTTGACTAAAATACTGATTTTAATAAAATACTGTTGATATGTTGAACGTCATTTGCCTCTAAATTGAACCATGTTTAACTGAAATCTTACATATATGGGATTAGAACGAAGATTTCTTTTATTCACTTTAAATGTACTTTTTAAAATTGAAATCACATTCAATATATACATGAAAATATATTAAATATATAAACATTTTGGACAAACACTTGTTTTTCGTTTTGATAATGTGAAAAGCATATGCAATTTATATAACAATATTTTTGCATACAATGCATAGCACACACCTTTACATTTAGATTTTTTTGTAGCCTTCAATTTGCACATTGTTTGAGCTCAACATTCGACAAGATGTATAATAATGTTTAAATATAGGTAAAATAAAACAAAATGGCTTTTTCATTTCATTAATCAAAGAATGAATTGCCAGAAAATAACATATTTTCAAAATATTGTTTTTATAATGTTTGTATTAAATCATGAATGGTTGAGTGAAGTCATGCCAATCTGTAATACCCTTGAAGACTCACTATTAGCTGATTCTGTGTTTGAAGGCGGCCATTTCGTTGTAGATAGTATTGTAGTTCTTTCTTTCACAGCACTTAACTTTCGTCTCAGTCAACACTTAAGAATCAGGCTTAATACTTTACTGAAAGTTGCTTTTAGTGTCTTTATAAAAAGCTCATACTCTTATTTAAGTCCTACTTTTAGAATTTTAACACTAATAATTTTAACACTTAAGTCAAAGCTTAAGAAAGACTATTCTTATGAGCATTTCTGAGAAATCTTATGCATACAGCCCCAGCTTTTTAAACAAACCATTCAAACTATAGTTAAGTGAATCAAAAAAAACTATTTGTTTAACAAATTGGACATTGAACATTGGCATGTCAAGATTTTTTGTGAATAATTACTAACATTTCTGTGTCTCACCCAAAGCACATATATATATATATATATATATATATATATATATATATATATATATATATATATATATATAGATTCAGAAGCCTTTGAATGAGTTGCATGTGTTGTACAATATGGACCACTTATATAATACTTTTGTGATATTTTTGCATCCTTTTTCCTACCTTGACGGGAATGACACTTTTATCGAACTTTATGTGCAGGTTAGGAACCATTGTCGTTAAAATAAAGTTAATGTTAAATTCATATGACGTCATTACTATTCAGTAAAAGTTCTCATAATGTTAGGAGCAATCGTGCTTAGTACAACATTGTTCTTACATCTTTCAATTTCAAACTAGATTTCTGTACATTGAAAACTGATAAAGTATTTGGCAATATAAGTTGTGTTTCATGGAAGGAAAAGTGCATCTTATCACGTGGCTCATTGTGCATGACACAGTGGAGACTCACAGCACGGGAGGCTCCTGCTATTCTCTGCGATCCATGCACAAATTACCATGTGCCCCATTGAGAGCAAGAAACGTCTAGGTTACTAGTGTAACCCCCTTCCCTGATGTTTGTACGCAAATTAGTTTACACAATATTTGCATGGCCGGCCCCGGACATACGGGTATAAAAAACAGAGATTGTGCATCTGTTCATTCAGGTTCTGTGCCCAAGGAGCCTCAACCCACTGCCTTTTTTGGATACGATGAAGTAAGGGCTGTAGAATCCCTTCTCCATCTCGACTGGAGGGACAGGCTCTATCGCATCCTTTTGCAATAGGGTAGGGATTTCTGCTTGCAGGGTAATGGCTTTTTCGCCGTGCACCGAGGTGGGGCGGACACCGCTGAAACGGGGCAGATGCCTGGCAAACTGAATCACGTAGCTGAGTCGGATGGTCCTGGCCAGCCAGCGCGACTGGTTGGAAAGTGTAAGCCACACGTCCAAGCTCTGCGCGAGGGGCACTAAAGGGACGATCGTTTTTGACATACCCGGTGGGGCTTCGCAGCGATGGGGAGCAGATAGTGTTGCATCGGGAAGCAAGGTTATGACCTGAGGCATGTGTGCTGAGAGAGAACTCAAGGCACTTACCTTGCTCCACGTACCCGGTAGGGGGCTGGTTAGTGACTGAGGATGAGGTCCTAGTAAGGCGTCCTCTCGACTCTGAACGCTGTACTGGCGTGGACAAGGAGGTGAAGATTCTACAACCAGAGTGCCACTTTGCCTGTAAGGTTCATTTGCCAGGGCGCAATGAGAACGTGTTTGCAGGCAATGGCTAGGTGACCCAGGGAACGAGGAAATCGCTCTTTTATTGACAAAGTGGGTACCACAGAACAAAGGGGGTGCGGTAAATGAAAAAACAGAAACCAAGGATTGTCCTCCTGGCCCTCCACCATGTGAAGGAGTGGTCTGGCTACCAGCTCCTGAGTAAACATCTCGTCCCCTGGGTGGCCCATCTCAGGAATGCTTAGGAGCCTTCCGGGTCCTTGAAGAGGTTTGTGGGACAGGGGCCTCCGCTTCCTGCTGGTAGCTCTACACTGGGGCTGAGAGCTGGGCCCTGGTTGAGGTGGAGCTAACTGCTGGTTTCTTGGCGCCACAGGGGGATGCCCTCGGAGCAGACGGGGCTCGGCTGCATGTAGACCGTCGCCGAGGTAGGATGTATTGGATGGCCTCCATCTGTTTCTTCACCGCTGAAAACTGCTGGGCGAAGTCTTCAACAGTGTCGCCGAATATGCCGAGCTGGGAGATGGGGCGTTGAAAGTGGGCTTTGTCAGTTTCCCGCATTTCGACCAAGTTCAGCCACAGATGACTTTCCTGAACCACATGAGTGGCCATCGCCTGTCCGAGTGCCCGTGCTGTGACCTTCGTGGCCAGGAGCGTGAGAGTAGTCACTGAGCGCAGTTCTTGCAGCACATCAGGATCAGAACTACCCAAGTGCAGTTCTTTAATGCCTTGGCCTGGTGGATTTTCAGGAGGGCCGTAGCATGCAGAGCGTAAGCGGACCATCCGGTGGCGCAGTAGGCTTTGGACGCCAGGGACGACGTCGTTGTACAGGCCTCAGGGGAGTACTGGTGATCCCGCCAGTTGGCCGTGTTTTGCGGGTGCAGGCGCATCGCAGCCGCTTTGTCCACTCGGAGTCCCTCCTTTTACCCGTGGACCGGCCCACCGTCGAGGGTAGTGAGAGCGGACGAGCAAGGAGGTACGTTTCGGGCAGTAAAATTTGCCCTCCAAGACTTCATCAGCTCGTCATTCCTTCGAGAATGCGATTTGAAGTCTGCTATCTTTTCTCATGGGAGTTCAGTTCTGCAGCCAGGTTTTTTTGCCAAATCATCTGACTGTGACTGTTCTCAAGTGATCACTCTAGAACTACTTGAAAATGACATTATGACAATTCTCACAAAAAAAAATTATTCTATCACAATACATGGCTATATATGAATTGCCGTCAATGGAGACAGGTTTTTTGCAGCCATATGGTTTTGTTATGACATTTACCAGTTGGAGCTAACTGGGCCATGCTAACCAGCCAAACCTTGAACCCTTGGGTCTGACCAGGAATTGTACATGTGAAACATTGTGAGCACTCTTCAGCATAAAACAGGAGAGGAGATGAAGTAAAGAGAGTGGATTATAGAATATACAGTAAGCAGAATATCCAGTAACCCATGGGCCTGTGGGAAAATGCCTTGGCAGTAGAGCATCAGTGATGTGAAAAAGCTGGCATGGACACTCCTCTATAACAGAGTAGCTTAGAGTCTAAGCCTTAGACTATAAATCTCTGACACAATCCACATTCAGATGGAGCGGTCCCATGAGACCTAGTGAAAATAAGCAAAGAGGAAGAAAAGAGAAAAACGTCTATATGCCTAGCCACATATTCGGCAGCCATGTCATTAAGACATCTCTGTTTATCCAAGACATCACGGCCCTCACAAAACTCTCTGGAATCACTCTGAATCTACACAAAAAGCTGGAGACGTCAATGATGCTACTTGCAAATTAGGTCACACCAGGCCAGGGAGCTATATTGGATGTTCACGATATATTTGCAATGATTTTTCCTAAAATAAGTTACAATCATGAATATTGCAACATTATTTGTAGCACTTTGCATGTGGTCACTAGCTTCCTGAAGACATGTTCTTAAACTAGTTTTGAGATATCTACTTGTCTTGCAATTCACTTATATTAGAAACTTTAAATAGCATATTCTCTGATTTAAACTAAAGTAATAAAAACAGTATTAAAGTTAGATTAATTTCCATGAATCAGTTCAAAGCGTCCATTTCAAATATCAATTCAAAGCTCTGATTCAACAATTTGTTTGCTTCATCACAAAATTGTTCACGGAAGTGTCCGTGTAATTTAAGCTTTTAGTAAAAACAATTGAGATAAATATATATATATATTTCTGTTTTTTCTTTGTGTTTTTTTTAACATTGTTATATGGGTGCATATGAATGAAAATTATTAAATGTCATTCTTGTGTTCATTTTTTAGTGGAAATAAAGATGCCTTGATTATTTTCACCTACTCTTTTGTTGTTTTTTCATTAAACATTTTGAATCTATGCAACAATGTTTGTTTTAAATGATGGATCCTCTGAATTAACTTTTTAAAGGAATATTCAGAGTTCACTACAAGTCAACCTCAATCCACAGTATTTGTGGCATAACATCGATTACCACAACATTTTATTTTGACACATCGCTCTTTTTCTTTAAGAAAAAAAAAAGAAGAAAAATCTGGGTTACAATGAGGCACTTACAATGGAGGTGAATGGGACCAATCTGTAAAAATTAAAATACTCACTGTTTCAGAAGTATAGCCAAAAGACATAAACAACATGTGTGGTAATGTGATTTTAGTGTGTTAAAATTGCTTACTAATCTTTTTTGTGTAAACTTATATCCAATTTTACAACTCCAAGGTCATGACAATGATTTTCTCCCAAAACACTTAATAGCAACAAAAATGACCACAGTAATTTCCTAGTTTGTCACTGCACTGCAACATTTTCCTGATCCATGAGATCATTGCTTGCAGTGTCTAAAGTTTGATTTTGAGGCATTTAATTTTTTTTTTAAAATGTTGCAAATTAGTGAGGCTAATGAAAATTCCTGAAATATATATTTTGAGACAAAATAAGTTTTTGTCATTTTCAGTTTTGAGCAAGGTCATTCAATCAGTGAAAGGATGGTATTTGGGGTAAAAAGCCCCACTGTTGCAGGGGCTAAATGCCCCATAAAACACATTGTTTATCTTAAGTGGAGTGAATAGATTTGTTATGAAAAATCTTCAAAGTGGGCTCACATTAACTGATCCATCACAAATGGAGATTAATTTGTTGATAGAATACTTTAGATATTATAAAATGCCAAATTGTAGGCACTTGTGAAAAATGATGCATAGTGAGGATGTCTTAAAAAATAATGACATAAATAGTTTTCATTTATCACTTGATGTCATACAAAGTCCAGTAAACATAAAAAAGCTAAAATCATAATTCGGTGTGACCACCTTTGCCTTTAAAACAGCACCAATTCTCCTAGGAACACCTGGACACAGCCTGTTGGCAGATAGAATGTTCCAAGCTTCTTGGAGAATTTGTCTCAATTGCTTCTGTCTCTTTATGTAATCTCAGACTGACACGATGTTCAGTGGGGGACTTTGTGGGGGCCATGACATCTGTTGCAGGGCTCCCTGTTCTTCTATTCTAATATTTTCTATTTGCAAAAGTAATGTTTGTGAGTCTAACATTTATATTTCTTATTGATACACTAAAGCTGAAGATATAAATAATCTTAAGGCAAATGTTTTTGTGAAACATTTTATGTGCCTACGACTTTTGCTCAGTACTGTATATGTACAGTCAGATCCATAAATATTGGGACATCGACACAATTCTGATCTTTTTGGCTCTATACACCACCACAATGGATTTGAAATGAAACGGACAAGATGTGCTTTAACTGCAGACTTTCAGCTTTAATTTGAGGGTATTTACATCCAAATCAGGTGAACAGTGTAGGAATTACAACAGTTTGTATATGTGCCTCCCACTTTTTAAGGGACCAAAAGTAATGGGACAAATTAACAATCATAAATCAAACTTTCACTTTTTAATACATGTTTGCAAATCCTTTGCAGTCAATTACAGCCTGAAGTCTGGAACGCATAGACATCACCAGACACTGGGTTTCATCCCTGGTGATGCTCTGCGAGGCCTCTACTGCAACTGTCTTCAGTTCCTGCTTGTTCTTGGGGCATTTTCCCTTCAGTTTTGTCTTCAGCAAGTGAAATGCATGCTCAATCGGATTCAGGTCAGATGATTGACTTGGCCATTGCATTACATTCCACTTCTTTCCCTTAAAAATCTCTTTGGTTGCTTTCGCAATATGCTTCGGGTCATTGTCCATCTGCACTGTGAAGCGCCGTCCAATGAGTTCTGAAGCATTTGGCTAAATAGGAGCAGATAATGTTGCCCGAAACACTTAAGAATTCATCCTGCTGCTTTTGTCAGCAGTCACATCATCAATAAATACAAGAGAACCAGTTCCACTGGCAGCCATACATGCCCATGCCACGACACTACCAACACCATGCTTCACTGATGAGGTGGTATGCTTTGAATCATGAGCAGTTTCTTCCTTCTGCATACTCTTCTCTTCCCATCACTCTGGTACAAGTTGATCTTTGTCTCATCTGTCCATAGGATGTTGTTCCAGAACTGTGAAGGCTTTTTTAGATGTTGTTTGGCAAACTCTAATCTGGCCTTCCTGTTTTTGAGGCTCACCAATGGTTTACATCTTGTGGTGAACCCTCTGTATTCACTCTGGTGAAGTCTTCTCTTGATTGTTGACTTTGACACACATACACCTACCTCCTGGAGAGTGTTCTTGATCTGGCCAACTGTTGTGAAGGGTGTTTTCTTCACCAGGGAAAGAATTCTTCGGTCATCCACCACAGTTGTTTTCCGTGGTCTTCCGGGTCTTTTGGTGTTGCTGAGCTCACCGGTGTGATCTTTCTTTTTAAGAATGTTCCACACAGTTGATTTGGCCACACCTAATGTTTTTGCTATCTCTCTGATGGTTTGTTTTGATTTGTCAGCCTAATGATGGCTTGCTTCACTGATAGTGACAGCTCTTTGGATCTCATATTGAGAGTTGACAGCAACAGATTCCAAATGCAAATAGCACACTTGAAATGAACTCTGGACCTTTTATCTGCTCCTTGTAAATTGGATAATGAGGGAATAACACACACCTGGCCATGGAACAGCTGAGCAGCCAATTGTCCCATTACTTTTGGTCCCTTAAAAAGTGGGAGGCACATATACAAACTTTTGTAATTCCTACACCGTTCACCTGATTTGGATGTAAATACCCTCAAATTAAAGCTGAAAGTCTGCAGTTAAAGCACATCTTGTTAGTTTCATTTCAAATCCATTGTGGTGGTGTATACAGCCAAAAAGATTAGAATTGTGTCGATGTCCCAATATTTATGTCCTGACTGTATATATATTACATCACATATATATAGAAATTATGTGATTTATCACGATTACAAAAATATAGAGTGACTGCACTAATATATATATATATATATATATATATATATATATATATATATATATATATATATATATATATATATATATATATATATATATATATATATATATATATATATATATATATATAGTGCAGTCACTCTATATTTTTTGTAATCGTGATAAATCACATAACTTTTTGTACTTAATATCGATTAATTACAGATTTTGAAACTGCTGAAATTTGACACTATATATACTTTTTTCCTGTCAAATTTAATTTATTTCAATAAATGTAACAATGAGGGCTGTCGATTTAAACGCGTTAATTCAGTGCGATTAATTTTATTAAAAATAACACGTTAAATTTCCGCAATTAATCGCAATGCCCCCGGACAGTAATAAGGAAGATTCCTGAGAAATGCCAGCTTGTGGTAACACCTGTTTACATCAGAGGGCAGTATTTGAAAATATATATATAAAAATATATATATTTAAAGATAACTATGTATAATTATTTCATCATTACATATTGAATTATTGTTATATGAGGGGCTTTGTCAGCAAATATTTGTATATGCGATTAAATGTGATTAATCGGGACATCATGTAATTAATTTGATTAAAAGTTTTAATCGATTGACAGCGATAGTAACAATATAAGGTTTTATTAACATTTTCCAAACAAAGATTTCCACAGTATAAAGATAGTAATGCACTAAAATATCACCAATTCAAGTAACATTAAACGTTTCCCAATGTCTAAATGGAAGTTGGACTATTTGAAAGAACTAGTCTCCCCATAGATTGCATATTCATTGCAATGGGCATTAACCCTTTCATAGCAAAACACTTTTCATACTCATTCAGTCTTTTAAACCACAGAATACATTTATTTTATATACATACATCCAACTCACCACAGTACCACGATAAAAAGTTTTCATCTCTTATACACACAGTCAATCCATCAGATGTGATCTTCCTCTGATGCGTGCTGCCATTTGTTTACATTAGTAGCGGTTGTCATTCGTCAAACAAACAGCTACTCAAAGAGCCTTTTCAAATACATAATATGTTTATTTTATATAACAAACAGCCTAATTGTCACCAAAGTACCACAGTAACAGTTCACAGCTTGTATATGCACAGCAAGCATATCTAAACGCAATCTTCCCATGCACACAACCAGTCTATTTATTGATTGCAAATGTGGTTTTCATGCACACAAACAGCAACTCAAACAGTTTTTTCAGGCATTTAATATGTTTTCTGAAACAGACAGCCAAACACAATAAACATTTAAAACTCATATACTCACAGTAAAAACATACTGATCGAGATTGATTATCGCAGCCAAGTCTGTTTACATTAGCACTTGTTGCACACACACACACACACACACACAAACACACAAAGTCTGAGAAGTCAAAAAGTGCACATTGGCAAACTGTACTGCTGATATTATTTGTTCATTTGTTTTGTTTTTTACATCAGTAACAATGAAATAAATAAACAAATACAGTACAGACATAACTCCTTTATTCACATGTTTATTATATTATATACAGTATTTCATTTTTATGACAAGAAACCAAAAACTAATTAAATAAAATATACCCCTCTGCACTCTGCCCACCTCTACTGGCTGTGCAGTGTCACGGGCAAAAATAACTCACTCCAGTGGCACACATGAACAGGCTAAATCTCTTCAATTCTCAACCGCCACAATATTAAACTGCCGGTAGAATCTGCTTTCCTTCAGCATTCGTGAAGCTGCGTTCATGATTCACGTCAGTGTCAAAACCAGCGTCAAGTGTCACTTTGAACTGTGCATGACAAAACGTTTCATTCTGCATTTTGGTGATAGATAAGATTTGCCGTGCAGAAATTAATGTTCAATTGACAAGCAATACTACTTTCAAAAATATATATGTAAGAATTGTCAGGAAAATTATTTGTATTGTCAGTACATTTACAACAAGGATCCTTTGATCAACCTCACCTCAGAAAACTGTTTAAGGTTGCTTATTAAAAAAAAAAAAAGTTCAAATCCAAATATTATCACAGAACTCCAAATATTATCATCAATACCAATACTAAATACAAGAACATACAATTTCAGTGCATAAATACAAGTCATTTCCGCACCACACCAACCCCGCAACACACACACACGGACCAATCAGTTCAGATGCAAAACATGTTCTCACTGTTCAATGTTCTCAAGTCTTTTCAACAATCTGACAGGCCATCTCAATCGCTCATTTCTTTGTAGTTTCTCCCTCTGATGAAAACTTTTTCATTTTTAGCAAGCCTGAGCGAAACAGCATCAGATGCCTTTAATGATTCTCGGACTTTGCTTGGATTTTGTAAAAACGTTTTGCAGCCAATGTACAGTATTTCACATTTTAAATCTGTGAGGAGAGAAGCTCTTTGTAAGCAGTGGTGTAAAGGTCATTCAAATTTAAATCTTTCATGACAGATTTCGTCTCGAAACACACCAAACACATGGGTTACCACATGAAAACCCTCTCATTTGGACTGGAAAATGCGGCTTTCTAAGTAAATTTTTCTTGTTTTATTTCTTATTATGGCGGATGTTTACTGTTTTGAACAAGTGAACTATGCTGGTCAAAAGCAGTAATAACATCCTAGCCTGGACGCAATCTTCACCTGATCCATTTTTCAAAGTACTTAAATCAATCTTCAGTCTAATATTGTCCAACAGGCCATATTTAATGATACTGTGGGCTGGGCCACCAATTGTCCTTTCATTTCTAAGTGTCAAAAGCTGGATGTCAACATCATAGCCACTCTTGAGAAGAACTCCAATGTGCAGAGAGATCCTTGGAAGCCAAAAACATGCAGAACCTGGAAGATATTTAATAGGAACAGTGGGCAACATCACTGCTCTGGACAAAGCAGGGCAACTCATGCACAACTATCACAAAATATTGAAACATTGAGGAATCACCACACCATATTAAAAAACAAGGAGATGTTAACATTTGAACTGGAACATTTCAGTTCCTGATTCCACACCTGGGCTGCAAACTTATTCACTCAACTGTATATATATATATATTGTATGTCATCAAAATGCTGAAAAATATTGAGACAAAATATTTTTTAGCTACTGTATATCGTATAGCCCTTGGCCACGCTATATGTGCTTGTGGTGTTTTACACAAACTCATGTATGCAAAAGTATGTACACATACACACATTTTCACTGTGTACGATTAAAACAATTAATTGGTGCAAGAAGAACACAGAGCCATGGCTTTTTGTCCAGCTCAGAAGTAATACTGATGATGCTTGAGGAAAGTGACACTATGCTAACGAAAAGACAGAGAACATTGCCAACAAAACAACCCGAAACACACATTCCTCCATGGGAGTGCTGTGTAACTGAAGCTCCAGGTGTTGGTGCCACACTTCACTGACTGACTGTCTGACTGACTAAGTAAAGACTTTGCTAATTAAATCCATTAAGCTGACAGAAGAAGCAAACACAGTTAAAAGAGGACATACTGAAAACTGACAGCTCACCAGTCATGAAGCTTATGTGCATGCTTTTAGTTGCAATAAAGTCTATCTACACTTCAAAATGACTCAATCTTCAGACTAAAGATTCCAAATACACGACCCCATGCAAAGGTATGATTAAAGAGGTGTAGTGAGGATATACAGTAAACTGTCTATCAAAACCTTGATAACGGTCACTCACACATACAGGTGAAACTCGAAAAATTAGAATATCGTGCAAAAGTTCATTAATTTCAGTAATTCAACTTAAAAGGTGAAACTAATATATTATATAGACTCATTACAAGCAAAGTAAGATATTTCAAGCCTTTATTTGATATAATTGTTATGATTATGGCTTACAACTTATGAAAACCCCAAATTCAGAATCTCAGAAAATTAGAATATTGTGAAAAGGTTCAGTATTGTAGGCTCAAAGTGTCACACTCTAATCAGCTAAACACCTGCAAAGGGTTCCTGAGCCTTTAAATGGTCTCTCAGTCTGGTTCAGTTGAATTCACAATCATGGGGAAGACTGCTGACCTGACAGTTGTGCAGAAAACCATCATTGACACCCTCCACAAGGAGGGAAAGCCTCAAAAGGTAATTGCAAAAGAAGTTGGATGTTCTCAAAGTGCTGTATCAAAGCACATTAATAGAAAGTTAAGTGGAAGGGAAAAGTGTGGAAGAAAAAGGTGCACAAGCAGCAGGGATGACCTTAGCCTGGAGAGGATTGTCAGGAAAAGGCCATTCAAATGTGTGGGGAGCTTCACAAGGAGTGGACTGAGGCTGGAGTTACTGCATCAAGAGCCACCACACACAGACGGGTCCTGGACATGGGCTTCAAATGTCAAACGTCTTACCTGGGCTAAAGAAAAAAACAACTGGTCTGTTGCTCAGTGGTCCAAAGTCCTCTTTTCTGATGAGAGCAAATTTTGCATCTCATTTGGAAACCAAGGTCCCAGAGTCTGGAGGAAGAATGGAGAGGCACACAATCCAAGATGCTTGAAGTCCAGTGTGAAGTTTCCACAGTCTGTGCTGGTTTGGGGAGCCATGTCATCGGCTGGTGCTGGTCCACTGTGCTTTATTAAGTCCAGAGTCAACACAGCCGTCTACCGGGACATTTTAGAGCACTTCATGCTTCCTTCAGCAGACAAGCTTTATGGAGATGCTGACTTCATTTTCCAGCAGGACTTGGCACCTGCCCACACTGCCAAAAGTACCAAAACCTGGTTCAATGACCATGGTATTACTGTGCTTGATTGGCCAGCAAACTCGCCTGACCTGAACCCCATAGAGAATCTATGGGGCATTGCCAAGAGAAAGATGAGAGACATGAGACCAAACAAAGAAGAGCTGAAGGCCGCTATTGAAGCATCTTGGTCTTCCATAACACCTCAGCAGTGCCACAGGCTGATAGCATCCATGCCACACCGCATTGAGGCAGTAATTAATGCAAAAGGGGCCCAAACCAAGTACTGAGTACATATGCATGATTATACTTCTCAGAGGGCTGACATTTCTGTATTTAAAATCCTTTTTTTTTTTATTGATTTCATGTAATATTCTAATTTTCTGAGATTCTGAATTTGGGGTTTTCATAAGCTGTAAGCCATAATCATCAAAATTATATCAAATAAAGGCTTGAAATATCTTACTTTGCTTGTAATGAGTCTATATAATATATTAGTTTCACCTTTTAAGTTGAATTACTGAAATTAATGAACTTTTGCACGATATTGTAATTTTTCGAGTTTCACCTGTACCACACCAATACGACAACAAAAAAAAAGACTGAAAGTAGTGTAATGTGTGCTTGGCTTAAGATGTTAGATTTTATGGTTAGGTTTAAGTTAGGTGTTGAACTTAGGAAAAATCATAATAACATCATTTGCTGGTTAATTTCTGTAAAGTCATAGTAAAAGTCTGAGTAAAAGTCATACATTTTTGTACGAGCCAACTAGTAATATTTTTTACAATCTCACCATCTTGTATTATTATTACGACTTGGCATAAGACCAGGTTGGAGCCACCTTTGTTTAGTGATCACACAAGCAATGCCTTAAAATGCTGTCTAGATAGATAACATTTGGTTTTGGAACAGAGCTATTAAGTGCAGGTCTATAGATACACTTCCATTTCTCCATCCGTCTGTCTGCTGTCTTCTCAGCCATGCCCCTTGAATCGCCTTTCCATTATATTCAACACTGAGGAACATTTGGATGTTTCAACACTGATCTTATAACAGGAAATGCAATTCATCTGAGGATAGACAAGTTTAGCAACCAAATTACTAAGAGATAAGTGAAAGTGTTGGGCATAACAAGTATCTCGCCGTGCCTACACATGCTGTGTTTTTGCTTATCCATGGGACAATTTCTCACAGGAAGATTGGTGGTAATGATCTTGACAACCTGTTTATCTGGAAACCACTGACTGAAACCAATTGCCCTGACTCATGAATTTGTTTCCCCTTAACCAAATCTCTTTGCAAGGCATTCAATGCCTGTCACACCTCGAGCTGGGTTCATTATGCAAGTCCATCCCCCTACAGGTATACATTCCATGCCAGACCAAATATAGACCAAATTTAGTTTTTTGAGGGGGCACCTGAGGCAGTCCTAGCTCACTTCATGCCCTAGTCAAGATAACATATTTAACAATGTAGTGCTTTACATAGGTAGAAGACATGTTAGCCTAAAGGTACATTACACTTTTTGGTTAGCTTTCAAGGGGACCCAGGTTCTAATCCTGAACTTATATATAGCTTACTAATATATCCATGCATTTTCATTGTATAGAAAAGAGCAGCTTTGACATTTTGAGAAAAACTCCTTTTGTGTTCCACAAGAAAACAGTCAAACGAATTTCAATGGAAATTTCAGTTGCAGGCAAATTACCTGTGGAAGGTGTGACTTGATTGGACAGACCAAATTTAGATTTATGAATGTGTGTGCCCCCTTAGTTTGATGCCTCCATGCCATGCCACGAGCAAAGGCAGTATGTCAGGAAAGTTCATGTTGGTTTCACATAACCTAAGCCAAAGAAGAATGACCTCTGACTGCTCCATGTCCTGTTGCCCTGTGTGTGTGTGTGTGTGTGTGTGTGTGTGTGTGTGTGTGTGTGTGTGTGTGTGTGTGTGTGTGTGTGTGTGTGTGTGTGTGTGTGTGTGTGTGTGTGTGTGTGTGTGAGCATGTATTTATCACTTTGTGGGGCTCAAATATCCCCATAAGGATAGTAAAACCCGAAATTTTGTGTGTGTGTGTGTGTAAACAGCTCTCAGTATACTCCCTTGCAATGCGGTGACAGATCTCGGCTGTAATTCCCCACACATCACTATGTTTTTCTGTGTTAAAAGGTCTTTTTCTTCCCTAACAGAGCCATTATCAACCAAAAACATTTGTGCTCTAAACAGCCTGCAGTTCACCCTGGGTCACTGACACCACAGCGCAAGGATGGGTGTATTATCGCACTGCATGGTGAGGGATCTCTGTCGGTTTGAGTGCATATTTTTGTGAGTTGGTGAGGAAATGAGAGTATGTATGTGGGTGTACGACCACAGCTAACCAACTGGAGGAACAGATGGACTCCCCACTTTCCTTTTTGTGAAGAGACACAGCGTTCACACGCACGCACGCACACACACACACACACACACACACACACACACATGTTGGTGCAACTATCATTATGAGGCCTCTCTATATAATTGTTTTTATACTGAATAAACTGTAGATTCTATCCCTAAACCAACCCTACCCTAAACCTAACCCTAACAAAAGAATTCTGTATTTTTACATTAAAAAAAACAAATGTTTGTATGATTTTTTAAGCAATTTGAATTATGGGGACACAAGAAATGTCCTCATAAACCACATTTATAGCAATACCCTTGCAATTTCCAGTTTGTAACATAAAAAATGTCCTTATAAACCACCCAAAGCCACCCACACACAAACACACTTCAGGACAGCATACAACTCTAAACGTTATACTGTATGCTGACATGTTTATGTTGGCCTGTTCTGTTCTATAGTATCTGATGCATTTTTAGAATGTCTGATTTAATATGGGGAAAAATTTGGTTTTGTGTCAGACTGATACTCAGTGAGCACTTTATTGGGAATTCTATGGCCCTAAAAAATTGTAGCCCATCCACTTCAAGGTTCGACATGTTGAACATGCTGAGATGCTATTCTCTACAATTGTACAGAGTGGTTATCTGAGTTATCATAGACTTTCTGTCGGCTCAAACCAGCCCTGCCATTCTCTGTTGAACTCTCGCATCAACAAGGTGTTTCTCGTCCACAGAACTGCCGTTCAATGGATTTTTCTTTTTTTTTGGCACCATTCTGAGTAAACTCTAGAGACTGTTGTGCGTGGAAATCCCAGGAGATCAGCAGTTACAGAAATACTCAAACCAGCCCGTCTGCACAAACAATCATGCCACGGACAAAATCACTGTGATCACATTTTTCCCAATTCTGATGATTGATGTTACCATTAACTGAAGTTCCTGACCTGTATCTGAATGATTTTATGCATTGCACTGCTGCCATATGATTGGCTGATTAGATAATCGCATGAATAAGTAGGTGAGCAGGTGTTCCTAATAATGTGCTCAGTGAATATTCAGGTAGACTGCATTCATGGCATATTACAAATAAGTTTCCTACCACCTCAAAGCAGAAAAGTCAAGTAATTTTTATTTGTATAGCGCTTTTCATAACACACAGCTTTTCAAAGCAGCTTTATAGAAAATCACACTTTAACAGAAAAATAAACTGTAATATATATAAAGTCTTAGAGTCATCATTGTGATGTTTGATTCAATATTATTGTAAATTGTTTATAAAAATAAATATTTAAATATTTAAATAATAATTGTATTTAGAACCCAAGTGTGCAAACATGCAGTTTACTAATTTCTACCTCAAAATTATGATGAACTCATATATTCTCAGGTGACAGGGATCTTTTTCAGTAGCGTGATTACACTGTATTGTACAGTAAGTTTTCTATGGTAACTCTAGAAGCTCTAAGCCATACCTCTTCAACACTTTGGACCTGTCAGAGGGTCCAAAAGGGGGTGCTATATTGCGTTATAAGTTTTGGCTTAAAACATTAAAGTCCCAGGATACATAAGTCAGGCATACTGTGTGTGGTATCATTTGAAAACTTTAAATCTTTAGAGTTTTATCAAACACGATCACTTATGCATTTATGTTACATAAAATAACAAAATAATGCCTGAAAACATCAATGTTGCAAATAAAAGCCACCTAGATGTAATGAGGAATGCTCTTATACTCAGTAATGTGACTATAGAGTTTATTTTGCTGCCCTAATATCATAGTTAGAAATATTTTCAAGAAAATAAACAAGGTGAAATATGATTTCTGTGAGACATCAAATACAAATGTCTCTTTTATGCAATTTCTTGTAATTAGTCCACAGTATGTGTGAATGGTCCCAAAAATGCCCCAGGGTTAAAGAGGTTATGGTGTGGTCACACCAGACTTTGAGCATGTGAAATTAGCCTACTTTGGATCCCGCAACAAATAACGGCAACAGGAAACTTGTGATGTCACATTTCTGTTTTTGATAAAGAATACATTCAAAATATACTACTTCTCTATTATATCTACTCCACATTCATACAACACTGTTAACCAGACAGCTTTGAAATATGTGTTTTTTTTATTTTATTTAGTTAATCTCTAACGTTTAGATTCTCTATTTGTCAAACGTTTCAAGTTCACCACACTTGAAATTTGTTACAAATCAAAAGAAGAAACTTCTTTGTATGTGCTTGCGTTTCCGCTCTCCATCATTTTCATCTGTTTGAAAGTGAATTGAATGGAGCGGAAAGTTGCAATTTTACTCAGAAATATACACTCTCCCTGCACCTGCATATGTTATCCAAGAAGTGCACAACACAACCAAATTAGAAAAGCAAATAAAAGCTGAGAACACAACGAAATACAGCCACAGCACAGCAAAATTAACAGAAAATAAATATTTTTTAAGCACTGTATTTTACAGTCTACCTCAATGCATGAAAGATCATGAGGCTGATCAGGAGATGCAGAGAGCTGCTCGTCTCACTGCAAGTCACTACAAGAGTTCCTTGGTCAATATGTCACCTGAGTGTTTCTGCATCCAAGCCTGCATAATGCCCATTTTCGCAGGAGCAGGCCTTCCGGTATGCAAGAATAGCTGCGGGGTGGGGGGGGCTGGGTAGCTCAGCGAGTACTGATGCTGAGTATCACCCCTGGAGTCGTGAGTTCGGATCCAGGGCGTGCTGAGTGACTCCAGCCAGGTCTCATAAGCAACCAAACTCGCCTGGTTGCTAGGGAGGGTCACATGGGGTAACCTCCTCGTGGTTGCTATAATGTGGTTCTCGCTCTCGGTGGGGCACGTGGTGAGTTGTGCATGGATGCCAGAGGACGAATCTCAGTTGCCTCTGCATCTGAAACTGTCAATGTTGACGTCCTGTGAAATCATTTTGCATCATTGCCCAGTACAGATTCGAGCCAAACCAATACAATGTATAACTTGAATGCACTTTAAGTCACTTTGGATAAAAGAATCTGCCAAATGTGTAAATGTTAAAGTTACATTACTGTGCAAAAGACTTAGGCACATTAGATGTTTCACAAAAGCATTTGTCTTAAGATGGTTATTTATATCTGCTACTTTAATGTGTGTCAATAGGAAATATAAATGTTAGACTCCCAAACATTATTTTTGCAATTAGAAAAGATTAGAATAGAAGAACAAGGAGGCCTGAAACAGATGTCATGGCCCCCACAAAGTCCCCCTCACATCCTGAACATCGTGTCAGTCTGAGATTACATAAAGAGACAGAAGCAATTGAAGCATCCTAAATAGATAGAAGAACTGGTGCAAATTCTCCAAGAAGCTTGGTAAACCAAGAAAAACTGTGTCCAGGTGTACCTAGGATAATCGGTGCTGTTTTAAAGGCAAATGTGGTGACACTGAATATTGATTTAGCTTTTTATGTTTACTGGACTTTTTATGACATTAAGTGATAAATGAAAACTATTTATGTCATTATTTTTGAAGACATCCTCACTATGCATCATTTTTCACAAGTACCTAAAACTTAATTTTGTAATACTGTGGCTTATTTCTGTTTGTTTTCAGATTCTATTTACTTTGCTAATTTGGTTATTTTGTGCACCCCTGGGTCACCTTACCTGCAAAGTACATACTTGAACTGCATAGAATAGACATGCAGATTGGGACAAAGTCTGGTATTCACCAAATGCCATATCCAGCCTGTGGGGGTAACTTTATTTCCTGTGAAAAAAGAGCCAGCTATTCAACATTTATCCTCCTCTATATTGACAGTTAGTTAGCTTGTTTGCTAACCAGCTAGCATTATGCCAATGCAATTCAGAGATAATCTGTATCATTCAGTTTAAGCAGTGCAGTTTGTCTAGGTCATATACAACACAAAGCAATTCAAACCCACGGCCACTCCAGCATCTGTACGCAGAGGCCTGCAAAAGACACACTCTCTAATGCTGTCGGCCAGTGAGTGAAAGAGTAATTGAGTGGGAGCTGGAGCATTTGGAGCATGACTTTAGCACATGCCAACCCATGAGCTCACACTCATCTTTCTGAGGCCTACTGGTAGGTGAGAGCAAATGGATTCGGAAGGCTTGTTCTTCAGTGGGTGCTAATGTATGGACTAGGGCGCTATTAAAAGCCACTACTGTGTAATATGCCTGTGCATTTAATTATTTATCTATTCATGTATTCCTTCTTTTTTTTTTAAAGGGTTTTTGTCAGTTCTTGTCTCTAAGCCAGAAACATGGGCTGGAGGAGGAGTGGGGCTCAAGTGAAAGATATTACAATATGAGCATCTCTTTGTTTGATTTTTAGCAGAATAGACCTGACTCAAACACATCCTAAATGGAACATTTCTAGGACAGAAGTACAACATCAAGTCTATGGGTGTTGTAAGGGAGCAAGTGCATTTCACCAGGACAGCCCATATCTATTTGCTTTCTAGTGCATGTTGCAATGATCTCTCCATCTCTTTTGTCAAAATATTTTAAAGCTGAAGTGTGCAATTTCTGCACCATTAGCGTCACCAAACGGAGAAGCAAAAATAATTATTGTGCTTCAAACAGGTTTATACTCCCCCTTTCTGCTATCAATCAGACAATCAGATAGTCCCATCCCAAACTCACTTCATTGGTTGAGCCAATGTTTTTGTGTCGGGCTGGTCAGGATGCTCAAACCAACAGAGAAACTAAGTTTTGATGGTGCCACAGAGCCACATTTTTGGGGCCAAATCAGCATACGAATTGCTAACTCATTGTTGTCTCTACATATTAAGCTGGGATAGGAGAAAATATTTTAAATTAGGGATGCTCCAATCGGTATCTGCCAATATTCACATCCTATGACTTGGAGCGGGATTCATATTCGGCCCAGGAATGTTATGTCCAATGTCTCTTTATGATGATTTACATTCTTTGTGCATATTACCACCTACTTGGCAAGGAGGAGAATTTTTTATTAAAAAGTACTTAAATATTGATCTGTTTCTCAACCACACCTATCATATCACTTCATAAGACATGGATTTAACCACTGGAGTCACATGGATTACTTTTATGGTTCCTTTATGTGTGTGGTATGGGGGGCATGGTCGTGTGTCGGTCTGCGGGAGAGAGAGAGAGAGTGGTAAGGCTTGTCACCTGGTTTGTAATTATCTCTAACACTTGTGTCTTGTTATAGTGATATGGAGAGAAACATTTAAGGAACGCCAAGTGTCGAGAGAGGGGAAGAGAGAGTGTCCAGAAAGCACGACAGCCTGAGTGTGCTATTTTTGGTGTGAATGTTTTATTTTAACGGCGGTTACCGTCGTATGTACAGAGACCCACAAATTAAAAGCACTGACCTCAAAACCTGCTTAGCTGTCTCCTGACTCCTCCATTGCTCAAACCAACCAGTTGACAAGCCTTACCACTCTCTCTCTCTCCCGCAGACCGACACACAACCACGCCCCCCCATGCCACAATGTGCTTTTTGGAGCTTAAAATTTCTGGTAATTTCTGGTATGAGGGTGAGTAAATGATGAGAGAATTTTATTTTTTGGGTAAACATTACTTTTAATGTCCAGTTTATTTTAAAGTCTATATATATATATATATATATATATATATATATATATATATATATATATACATTACTTTACTTTTACTTGGAATGTAAATGTAAGACTGCAGCAATATGGTTACAAGAGGGTTTGGATGATACAATATTGAATGCACTCTGTGCAGTTTGTTTCGAAGAGTTTAATCTTTTGAGAGCTGTTAAAACTCATTATTTTCATACTGCAATGCTAAGAATGAGGATTTCAGAGATTAACTGGTTGAGATTGTGAGACTACAGTCAGTATTAAACTTGTGATATTCTTGTACCTGAAGCATGTTCATCCATTCAACTAGTTCATCCATTCTCTCATTGTTTGGGTGTGAGACGGTAAAATATGGTAGAGACTGCAATCGCTATAATACGGAATGCAATTGTACACATATGGCTTTAAGTAGTGCATAGGGGGTCCACACCGTATTCCTTTTGAGATCCAATTTTCTGCATTGATTTGGTTTTTGTAACTTTTAAGCCCAGACATAGTTGTGAACTCAGTTTTATGAAGTGTAAATGTGACTAATGGAACTATTCTGCAATTGCCTAAAGTATTGTCTTGCTCTAAAAGGTAGATACTTTTCTATCAGGCATTACAAAACTGAATAAAGGTTGAGCTTATTATAAATGATTTATTTTACCATCTCTACTTCCCTGTTAATTTATTATTCAACTTAACACTCTCTACATCAGCGGTCTGTTTTAATTAATTAAAAAATTTATAGAACTTTTAAAATTTGTTGCAAAGTTTACTTACTTTATTCTCAAAACATTACGTGTTTACATGCTAAAAGTGTCATGATGCAGGTCTCCTCAATGGTTTCACTTTCCATTCAGCACACAACTGAATAAAACAGGCTGCATGACTATGATAAATGATCACTGCAAGAATTAGATTAACATACAGGTGCAAGGGGACTTCAATGTTTCTAAATTGCACAAATAAAAAATACATCTACATATTCGTCTATCGCTTGCTTTTGCTCGTGTGTCAATGATTACCCCTCCGCTTGTCAATGATGCCAGGATCTACTTTTATATTTAATTTCATCACTGAGAAGGTTTACCTGCAAACTTAATAGCACCAGACATTGGGGGAACTGGGTAGCTCAGCAAGTAAAGATGCCTGACTGCCACACCTGGAGTCGCAAGTTTGAATCCAGGGTGTGCTGAGTTACTCCAGTCAGACTTCCTAAGCAAAAAATTGCCCAGGTTGCTAGGGTGGGTAGAGTAACGTTGGGTTAACCTCCTCGTGGTCACCAATGCAAGATAACTGGAGGCTTGTTAGGTCCCAATGCAAGATAACTGATATATCCATTGAAAAAGACAAAGCTTTTTGGATAAATGAGTCACGGGCCACAATGTGGAGGGCCGGATCTAGCCCGCGGGCTGTAAATTGCCCAGCTCTGCCTTAAATATTGAATGACACGGACGGCGACTGATATGCGACACATGATGAAAGTGTATTATGCGGACCTGCTGGTCCAATTGATGACCGGCCCACCGGGAATTCTCCCGATCCGCTCGATTAGCCACTCACTTCTCATTCTCCGCCGGTCATAGGCATCTCATTAATAACGTGAGTTACAAGATGTGGTGTAATTCAAACATCTTTATCAAATATCTCCAAATGTAATGGCATTAACAATAGTAGCACATGTAGAGTCCAGAAACGTGCGCTCTTTCTCCGCTTTCCTTTCATCTCTTGACCTCATGAAAGAGCTTATGTTCCCTACGTTAAAGTTCAAGCACCAAATGAAAAATTAACTATTAATACAACAATACAGCTAAATGATAAGGCAGGGAAGGGATTTATAAATATACTAATTATTTATACAATATTAAAATACCATAATAGAAAGTTTTAAATTTAATTCAAAAATAAAATAGAAATAAAATAATAATTATATTAAATAATGACAACGAATCAATAACCAAAAATGTCACATTAAGTTTAATCGCACCTAAGCTTTTGTCAGCAAAAACTAGGCAAAGTGATAATACTGGGAAGAGGAAAATGTAGTTACTTGTGACAATGTGCAGAAATATACAAGTTATGACAGAGATCTTGATAAAAGGTGAAATGATCAGGATCAGTATCGGCTGATCAGGTGACAAGAACATCGGTGATTGGATGCAAAAATACTGATCGGAGCATCCCTATTTTAAATACAAGTTAAGCTCAATCAACAGCATTTGAGGTGTTATGTTGATACCCAAACTATTTAGACTCGTCCCTCAAGGCTACAGTGAATCACTTACAATGGAAGTGAATGGGGCCAATTTTTTAAGGGTTTAAAGGCAGAAATGTGAAGCTTATAATTTTATTATAAGCACTTACATTTATACTTCTGTTAAAACTTGTGTATTGTTAGAACTGTAAAATTGTTTAAATCATAGTTTTTTATGGTTGTTTTAACATTATAGGGTTTATGGAATTATGGTGTCATGGCAACAAAGTTGTAAAATTTGATATAATTTTACACAGAAAAGGTTAGTAAGTGATTTGATCACACTAAAATCATGTTAGCATGCATATTCTTTGTGTTTTGTGGTTATACTTTTGAAACCGTGTGTATTTTAATGTTTATGGACTGGCCTCATTCAATTCCATTGTAAGTGCCTCACAATAACCCAGATTTTTGCCCTTTTTAAAGAAAGGGAGGGACAAGTCCAAATACATTTTTGTGGTTATCAACATTGTACCACAAATGCTATTGATTGAGCTTAACTTATATTGAACACTAAATGTTCCTTTAACATTGAAAAATGACACACTTCACAACCACATTGGGACAAGTTCTTTGACAGGCTGATGACATCACAAGTGCCCACATCCAGGCAATCCACAGAAAAGCAGATGTGCTTTGGCTAACTTGCCCCATAATCCTAAGACTTTCTGATCCCCTGACCCCTGAAGAGACCACAAATAAAGAGAGAGAGAGGGAGAGGGAGAGAGATATTCTCTAACTGTATATATAAACCATCCCGCAGTTCTCTCATTCTTCTGCTGAGAGAAACAGAGCAATACTGATGTGCATGAATATTTTAACATAGCACAAATATTACTCTGTCAGACCTGTAAAGAAACACCACAGGTGCCAGTATTTGTTTTCTTGTTTTTGCAGGAAAAATGATGTGACTGATAAAGGTTTCGATTTATAACACAGTGCCATTCTCAGCAACTTCAGTGAAGGGTTGAAGCAGATTCCAATGGGCAGGCAAAAAGAAACTAAGATGAAAAACATATAAATCAGTCATTAAGCAACTGGTGACAGCATGCACAACAGTATGCACCATCCTCATTTTTACACAGGCCTATCCAACTTAATTCATGACAAACCCTAAAGCTTCAAGAATCAGCATAGAACACCTCCTTCAGGTCAAAATTGACCTTTCATTTAATATCATGTGTGAATCTAACATTTTGAGGCTCATTGTCTTATAGTAACATAAAAAACGCAGTCATACCAGTCAGAACATAAAATGACTAACTCAACTTGGCAATCATTTCCAAGCTATCATTAATCATTAATTCACTACTAATGTGCTGAAGAAACCAGCACACAACTAAAACAAACAGGCCATAAGACCTTATGATACCTTAAAGATAAAGATAAAGACCTTAAAATACCTTAAAATTACCAGCTTTTAAATTACCAGTCTTTATGATGTTTATTTACATCTAACCGTTGGGAAGATGTTTGTTTTTTGTTTTTTTTTATCTTCTGTAGATAAACTTGACTGAGGTTTGTACCTGATGTCATTCTGCTGCTGGGGTTTCTTGTTCCCAACCAGGTTCACCGTTTTTGCTTGTATGGGCTTCTCCTCTCTGTAAAGCAGGGCACAAATAATGACATTAAATCTCTAAAAGAAAACTGAGTACATATGACAATGTCTAAAATCTTTCTTCGGGCACCAAGCATGCATTTTCATGCAAATATTTACCCTCTTTTGTAAACAATTACAATTATTCTCAAGCTGTATTTCCCCCCAGCTCTGAATGCCTCAAAACCAAACCAAAACATTAACTTCTTGAGGCCGAGCTCTAGCTTCTGAGTCAGAACACAGATTCTCTTTGAGAGTGTAGAACTTCACAAATGTGAACACTGCGTCTCATACCACACACAGCAACATTTGAAATATCAGATACATAAAATGAAGATTGCAAGTACCAGAGTATGGGAGTGTCTAAATAAAACTATTGTTGCTTCTAACTGAACTACAGTTTTCAGCAATGTTATAGTACTTTGTGTAGTGCAAAGAAATGCTACATCTATATTGCACACATAGATATTCACAGCCAAACGAGTAGTGGCAGTAATGAAATGCACTCGCCTTAACCATACTTTCTCTCATTAGAATATCCAAAACATTTATGTGAATCAGTTAATTCACACGGATCATCTAAAATGATTCACCATTTCACATAAGAAGTAGTTCCCCAAAAATAAAAATTCCCTCATCATTTACTCACCCTCTTGCCATCCCAGATCAAGCTTGAAAATCATGATTGCCAAGGTTAACTGCTGATGTCAAGATTTATAATGAAAACAAATTATATTTCGGTCTGTTCTAAACCAAAACCTATTGGATCGCTTTAGAATGCATGGATTAAAACACTGGGGTCATATGGATTACTTTTATGGTTTATTTGCTTTTTAGAGCTTCATCGCTTTGGTCACCATCCACTTGCATTATATGGACCTACAGAGCTTAAATATTCTAATAATTTGTGTTCTGCAGAAGAAAGAAAGTCATACACATCTGGGATGGCATGAGAGTGAGTAAATGATGTCAGAATTTTCATTTTTGGGCAAACTATCCCTTTAAATGTAACATTGTGAAATCCAGTTCATTTTAATGAATCGATTTGTTTGGATAGTATATCATTAATGATCCTGTTTAAATAATACAAGATTCACTTGAGCCAATGCACAGTCACTTTTTATAAACGAAATAGTAAGTGAGTAGCTACTGTTTAATTTTAGTTTTATTAGTATCATTTAGAATAAATGTATTCATATAAAATTTTTAATTTTGTTACGTATTATGTTATTCATTTAATTAATGTAATATTTTCACCCTAATTGTTGAAAGTCACCCTAATTCAAGTCTTTTTTGTTTTTGTGCCAGATAAATACACTAAATACTAGAATTTTATAAAATATTATATTATATTTTATTTTAGATATTACAAATATTTCTTCCTTAGAAATAGCTTTTTTTTTTATGTGGAGCTTGACTGAAGTTGAACTACTTTAAATTATAAGTAGCTTGAAGCTTGGGAAGTTACAGTTTCAAAGTAGCTTCCCAAAAAACTGATTACTGATCAGTAGCCTAAACTTATTTATGTCACAACTTTCCACGAGAATGATTCTGTGGTGTCTCTTGTCACTTATCACTAAAACAGAAATAGTCTGTCTGATCATTTGACCTGGTGACCTTTAACCGTTTAAATACAACTCCATTGATTTATCTAGCTGATGATTTTAGTGACACAAATGTACAAACTCTAAGACAAAAATAAAACAGGTAATTATTTAGAGTAATATGGGGATTCAAAGGGTTAATTTATGGATTGTAGTTGCTCAGTGAACCCATTTAAGATGCATAAATTTGATTTCAAATCTCAAGGTGGAAGACATATAATGTAATATGAGCAATGATGGCCTCTAAATGGCAGGTGGACAGGAAGCCAAGAAACAATCTTTACACTCAAGACAACAGCATTGATGAACCAAAAATAGCCACTGACAATAAAACTTTGTGTAAATACAATTAGCCGTGAATGCTGACAAGGGCCTATCATAAATATGATCTCTTAAAAGATTTTAAAGGGATAGTTCACCCAAAATAAAAATGACCCTCATGCCATCCAAGACATGTATGACTCTTTTTTGCTGTTGAACCAACACATTCACACCCCGACTCGTCACGTACGGACGCTTCGGGCAGTTTCGTCGCATATTGACGCGCCAGGTACACCTTTGGCGTCATTTTTCGACGCGCAGGGCACTCCCATAGACTTCCATGTATCTCCGCGAACCGGAGCGCGCAGCGTTGAAATGTCGTCTCGGGTAAGCTCACGCCGCGAACGGGTCGAAAGTCGAGACCGCGATCAATACAAATCAAAAGGAATACGCTACAATGGCCCTCCAACCGGTTTTTTATGTTTCCAAAGCGGACGCGTCGTAAAACGACGCCAAAGGTACACCCGGCGCGTCAATAAGCGACGCCAAGGGGTCCTGCCCGAGCGTCCGTATGTGACGAGTTGGGGTGTTTGAGAATGTTGCAACAACACAAGTGAAGATTTTATCTCAGCTCTGTAGGTCCATACAATGCCAGTGAATGATGGCCAGAACTTTGAAGGTTTAAAAAGCACATAAAGGCAGCATAAAAGTAATCCATAAGACTTCAGAAGTGATATAATAGATGTGGGTGAGAAACAGATCAATATTTAAGTCATTTTTTACTATAAATTCTCCTCCCTGCCCAGTAGATGGTGCACATATAATGTGAATTGGCAAAAAAATATTAATTTGAAAGTAAAAGTGGAAATTTAGAGTAAAAGGGATTTAAATATTGATCTGTTTCTCAATCACTTCTGAAGATATGGATGTAATTACTGGAGTCAAATGGACTACTTTTATGCTGCCTTTATGTGATTTTTGGACCTTCAAAGTTCTGGCCACCATTCAGTTGCATTGTATGGACCTACAGCACTGAAATATATTTCTAAAAATCTTTGCTTTTGTGTTCAACAGAAGATAGGAAGTCAAACACATACAGGATGGCCTGAGGGTGAGTAAATGAGAGAATTGTATCCCTTTAAATTCACAAGAAGTCTAATTAAGAAAATAAAAGAAAAGAAAAGAAAGGAAACAAGAAAAGAAAAGTTAATTGATCACCAGAGACAAATGGAGGAGAGGAAAAAATCATGCCATGACAGATGATGTTGCTGTAGATGCTGTCAAATCAAATAGGCGTTCATTGAATGGGTTAAAGATCCTGATGGTCATGATGACGAGGCATGGATATACTGTCGTGACCAGCCAAGAATCGCTACACTGGTGTGAATAAAACCTATGCGTAGCCTACTAATATGCAATAGCATTCCCAAAACATATTTTACTAACATTAAAAAAAAACAGCATGATCAGTCGAATAAATTAACTAATAACTTGACAAAACACATTAAGGAAACAAGCTCATGGCCATCGAAGCATGTATCTATCTATATCGAGTTGTAGATTTGTTCGCCGAGCCTGTATGAATTCTCTCTAGCTACTAGTGCTGGTCAGTGCGACTATGTTCTCGCGTGTCGACACGCCCCTCTCTCTCTTTAACAGTGTTACACCTGAGACCAGTCACCTAGGCACCGCTCCACGCAGCAGTGATTATTATATCGTCTTTAGACTTCTGTGATAACGTGCGACAAGCCTGATTAATTTATGAGGCTAACAGTGCAGCAGCTTCCAAATGGATACACAGCGGTGCTCAATCTCATCCATGACAGTTTACGGTAAAGATGAGGAAGAGAAAGTGGACAGACTCACATACACTACCACACACACAGAGAGCTCAGGTGCAGGTGTACAGCCTGACGGCTTTATTGGTAGGCATATGGCACAGATAGATAGCCTACACATACAGAAACAATCACAACCTGTTTTCCTCAAACTGCCTCAAAAAGCAGCACGAACATTACGGGCTTAAAAGAATCTCCTAAACAAGCATCTTACATTGACACGGCCTCGTCCTTCGCCTCTTCCTCCCTCTGCCGAATCATCACAGCCATGATGATTTTCCTCTCCTCTTCGGTGAGGTGACTGAGGTCCGGCAGCTCGGGGAATGAGCTCTGCGCTGTGGGCGGGCGAGGGCCGCCGCGGGGCCCCACTGAGGCGGACATATTTTACCCCTGCTTGGCGGCTCGTATGATCGGTACACAATCCCAGCAATGTAAACAGCTATTCAGGACATAGTCCGATGGCTTATCTGCGGTTCTCGCGAGCGTGGCGAACCTTTCATCGTTGCGGGCACCCACGGTTGTGCTTCTCTTCCTATACGGCTTTTTCTCCTCTCTATCTCCCCCCCACCCCCCGCCCGCCCGCCTGCCTCTCCCCTCCAGTTCCAGTTAAGGATAGTCCATATCTGATCCAGATGATATGTCACTCAACCCGACGATGATGAACCTGCCTCTGACCTCGGACTCTTGGTGGGATTTATGAAGCAAAGGCGGAGTCCGTGCGGCGCTCTGTTTTCCGAGTCCGCGGTGCTGATGCTGCCGCTGTCAGGGAGACGGAATAGTCAATGGGACCGCAGCCCCTCAAGCGCGCGTTCGCCTCCTCGAGACGGACACGCGCACTCTCATTTTGAATGGAGGCTCGTTGTACGCACACACAGCATCCAATTTCCCCACTCCTCCAATCACAGTGCGTTTGTGACGCGCCTACCATCTAGAGTAGCAGGCTCGTGGATGAGAGAACTAGCCGATATTTTCAATTCAGACGGAAGGCACTAGATTGTTGAAGAGTAGGCCTAGCCTACTTTCTCTGCGAGTTGAAAGATAATGCACATTTGACCATTGGCTAATAATTATATTAAAAACGTGTTGGATTATAGCAACACACCAGAGGTAGTTTAGGAACAGAACATGTAATTATCGATTGAATCGAATAGCCATTACATGTTAAACGTGAGATGTGCTGACGAATTTGTGCAACAACTTTAGCTCTCCAAGCTGTTTTAGTACACTATTGCATATCACAATGTAAATACTATTAGTTTTCTCAAATTGTAAATAATAATAATAATAATAATAATAATAATAATAATAATAATAGGCCTAACAATAATAATAATAATAGTTTACTTAAACATAAGCTCAATTTTTTTACTATTCGTTTTAGTTTTAATAATGTTACTGTTACTCTCTAAATCTTAAAGTTGTCATTAATAAAACATTTTAGTGGCCCTAATTAAACAGTAGGCTACTTGAAATGTCACATTTTGGAATCAACTTAAACTTTGGGTTTGAGTACTACTAACTCAAAATTATCAAGTACAAACTTGGCTGTGTGGAATACCCATAAGCACTTGTGCTTGGATAAATGATGTATGTTTTGTCAAAACAAGGGAAAAATAATGTGCCATATATATGGCTAACCTAGAGTCGAGTCATAATTTCCCTTATACTGTATAAGACATGCTATAGCCACTGATAGATAGATAGATAGATAGATAGATAGATAGATAGATAGATAGATAGATAGATAGATAGATAGATCGATCGATCGATCGATCGATCGATCGATCGATCGATCGATCAGTGGCTATAACCCTATTTAAATAATGAAATAAAAATAACAATACTAACAGTTGTTATATAAATAACTTTAATCACAGATGAGTTAAGTACTTGTAACAAGTTAATGTTACTTAAAAAATCTAAGGTCAACTAAGTAGGTTTTACAGTAGCCTTCAAAGATCTTGTGTAAGAATATTGAAGTATGCAATTTAAAACTTTATCCTATTAAACCTAAAAATGTCATGTAATTTGTGTGCGCACATCTGCTGACTTTAATCCAAGTTTTTATGCCCATATATTTTTTATAAATCCAAAATTATTTACATTTTTCAAATTCTATTTAAATATTTTATTTCTAATTCATTTGTAATTATTTTATTCTATTATTTTATTTATTCTATTATACTTGTGAATCTAATTTAATTTCTTTCTGTAATTTCTATGCAATGACTTTTATTTTGGCAATTTATTCGGATAGTATCTGATACGGCGTATCAGAGATCACGTGACGTTTTTCCTCGTGACACCATCTGTCGGGGTCTTTATGGCATGAACGCTGTCTGTGTTTTTACATTCCTGTCGTCAATCTGGTGAGGAAAAAGACCATACACTATTGATTGATAAATATAATTTTTGTGTAGTGCATAATTTTATATATATATATATATATATATATATATATATATATATATATATATATATATAAACAATACAAAAAAATGCATGATTTGGTCATTGTTTAGATAACAGATTTTGATCTTCTGAGGAAAATCTTTGCCTAGTGCCTGATGACGCACATGAGCCAGTTTATTTGATGTTTGCACAGACATCCCAAGTCTCCCGGAAGTTCCGGGAGTCTCCCGCTTATTGATAGCGGCTCCCTGATGCCCGCAAATTAGTTAAAATCTCCCGGAATCAAGAGCGAGCGAGCAAGAGCGGTTAGACTGTGCTCCAAACCGTGTAGCGCGCACGGCAGAGAGGGAGAGAGCGAGAGACCTTGCGTGTGTGTGTGCATCAAGAAGTGAAGACAGAGAGCATCCTGATTGGCCTGTTTCGGTAAGTCAACCAATCAATTGTCAGTGTGGGCGGGCTTTTATCTCTTCTCCCGAACTTAATTAATCAGGACAGTGTATCTAGACACAGGAACGCCATGGCAGAGGGAGAGTGCCCCAAAAAGCGAAAATATAAGACACATTTTACGCCAGACTACACGAAAGTGTACCCCTGTCTAATAAGAGTGAAACATAATGACAGTCTTGCACGCTGTAGGCCTACAGTTTGTAACAGTGACTTCAGCATTGCCCATGGCGGGTTAAATGATTGTAAAAGACATGTTGACAATGACATGTTTCATTTCATGTGCATATTATTCAGGCCGGCTAGTTACCTAGGCTACATGAAAACAATAAACTCCTTAGACCTGTTTAAAGTTGCAATGGAATATAAATAAAAGCAGTTTACATAAATAGTATAAGTATACAAGTAAACTCTTGGGGGGGGGGTTACCTCCCTGAAATGACGTTTTGCAGGTTGGGATGCCTGTTTGCATGTCAGTTCAGCTGATGCCAGGTTGCAAATTTGACAGCCTTCTCAACCGTGCTCCTTTCTGCAGAGTTTAATTCAAACTCTGCTCTTAAACGCCTTCATGTAAACTCCTGAAAACCTTGATTAGCTGATTTAAATATTTGTTTGTTTTCTTACTCTGCCAGAAGATGGCTGTTTAAGAGCAGGGTCGAGTTTCCCATTTATAGCTATTCAATATATTGATATTGTAAATTGCACCCTATTAAAACTTTACTATAACAATACATCTAATAAAAGTAACCCAACAAACTTTTGAGATATGTAAAGGAATACTAAATGTATCTGTGCAAATTATTATATGAAATTAAGTAAGTCTTTGTTAAGAAAGGAATATTTTTCTGAGCCTTTCACAGTTGATTGTTAATCGATTTATAGGACTAATAAAATTGGTATAAAAAAAAAATCTGTTTCGAAGTCTAAGCCTTATAAATGCTGTGCAAATGCAAAGGAGATAACCACGGTAAAGATAGTTTGCGGTTTGAAATTCAAATTTGATCGGTTATAAACCCGCTATGCGCTGTCGTAGACATGGAAACATTGTTGAATTTTATTCTTCATGATTTGTGACTTCAGATGACATCATCCTCCGCTCTCCAATAAGTCTTTTACATATTATGACTCTTAACTTTCTAATGCAAATAGCTTCAAAAGTTGAACACCTAGAAGATTGAAACCACTCTCATCTTGACCAGTCCGATATGTGAATTTTTTCACAGCAGTTTGTTTTCCTGTCAACCCTTTTTAAGTCCATGATTCGGGACGGTGACAAATAAGCACTCTTCACTTTCACATTTTCAGCACAACATGCAGTCTGGGTTCAAGCTGATTTACTTGTTATAGATAGAGCCTAATTTCCATTTGTCTCTTAACCATTTTTTGAGTTCTGGAACAAACAGTTTACCTGAAAAATCAGTGTTACAGGCTTTAAAAGGTTACATTGTTGAAACATGGGATAATAGACCTTTTTCACCATCTGGGTTGCAGAGTAAACTTTGACAGCAGTGAATGGGAAACTGTAAACGAAAAAAATCCTCTATTACTTTTCAATGACTTTTCAGAAGAGGAAAAAATAGAGAGTGGTGGATTAAGAGAAAATGCCAAATGTACTGTCATTCTCTTAGCAGCTGTAAAGAAACACAGCTGTGGTAACGCATTTTTAAAAAGTAATTCCAGGGTAATATAACACAAAGAATGATATTATAAATTTACACTCAATATTTAAAAAATTGCTTATATAAAAAAGCTGGCTAGATTTACGCTGTTAAATGAGGTGGAAACGTGTCATCATAGTCCGTGAAAAAGGTGTATTATGAGAGAAATACACTAGTTTCACACCAAACTAGATTTGTGAAAACCTTCACAGATTGATTTTACTCAGTTTGATGGTTTCATGCATATTGGATTTTGAATCATTCATAAACTAAGCCATCAAAACCAATAAACTTATTACAATTCTACAAAATGACCAACTAGGTGGGCCACACTAGGTTTAAATAGACCATCCTGATTTGTGTATGTTTTTCACAGATTAGTTTTTGTCATTTAACCCTTTTTTGAATCCTTGAGTCAACACTTTACCTAAACAATCAGAGTTATAGGCTTAGAGTTGTAATTGCTCTTTGTTTTAGTCTTTCCCATTTATTTCCTATGGTTGGTCCAAAAGTGACCTGGAACACCACGATTTTTTACTTTTTTTGTCACGTGGCCTAAACTCATTGAATACAGTCCAATTTTTTGGTGTGTTCAGATGGCAAATGTAGGAAAAGTAGGCAAGCTTTGGGCCACCGAGATGAATGATGCAATTTTATTAAATAAACGAAATCAAAATGGGTAAACAATGACACCACACAAGGGTTAAACAAAATGACCAGCTACTTGATGTATCATCCATATCAAAATATTATTTGTCAACAACAAACCAAAGCCATCAAACTGAATAAAATCAATCTGTGAATGTTTTCAATAATCCAGTTTTGTGTAAAACTAGTGTTTTACCATCATAATTATTGTGTGTTTCAAGAATGTGACACCTCAAAGCCTATAAAATTTTTCAGGAGAACTGTTGACCCAAGAACTCAAACTGGTTAAGAGACAAAACCTGATCTGTAAAAAAAATCACAAACCATCAACCTGTGAAGATGGTCAGTTTTTATAATTATAAGCTGATTTCCTATTATTACTCAATGGGGGTAGAGCAGTAATACGCAATCAAACGTGACCAAATGTGATCGTGAAAGTTTTCACAAATAAGATTGGTCAAGATGAGAGTGGTTTCAGCCCTCTAGAGGTTCAACTTTTGGAGCTATTTACATTAGAAAATTAAGAGTCGTAAAATTTAAATGACCGATTGCAGAGCGGAGGATGATGTAGTCTAAATTCAAAAATCATAAAGAATAACATGTAACATTATTTACATGTCTACAACAGCAAATAGCGGGTTTATAGCCAATCAAAATCTGAATTTCAAACCCCAAACTATCTTTACTGTGATAAGGATATATGCTTATGCATATCTCCGTTTGGATTCACTATGTGAAATGTGCAAATGGGAATTAGCCTAAATGTTAAACATTAAACTAAACTTTACCTTATTGTTTAAAATGTCAAATTTAGTTTCTTTTGCTCAATAAGCGGATGAAGCTTTTTTTGTGGAGGAATACACCTTCGGTACAGTAATGTGGATGAATCTACTCACTCTTTGTGCTAATGCATCATATTGGCTGGAGTTTGTTTTATAGATTATTTTCTGTTGTGTAATTCTGTCTCACAGAATTTGTATTGAAGCACTGGACTTGAGCAATCCGATGGCAAAGTTGTCACGGGGGCTCTCAAAGGCATACATAGACTGTTTGTACTAACAGGGTTTTTGTTTTGGTGGGGAGTTTGGAGTTTGATTGTTGCACTAATATTGGAATGTGGACGTTGTCATTTTTATTTTTGATACAAAATCTATTTTTTCTTATATGTCAAAATGTAAAATGTTAATTATGAGCGGATTGTCTCTCTCCAAGTGGAAAGTGAATGGGTTGGGGCACCACATAAAAAGAAGGAAGGTTATTTATTTTCTTAAACTTATGAAATATGATATAGCGTTTCTTTTAGAAATGCATCTTTCCCCACAGGAAGCTGAACATTTTGGGAATGGACATGTTTTCTTTAGTGCTGGCACAAGTAAGAGCAGAGGAGTCATTACATTGATAAGTAATCATCTACAATTCAAATGTCTCAAACAGATTAAAGATAAATTAGGAAGAGTCATTATTGTTTTAGCAGAAATTCAGGGGCAAAGGTGGATTTTTGCTAACATATACGCACCTAACGCTGATGATCAGGACTTTTTATAGATCTTGAAGGGATGTTGTAAGCCGCTGGCACCCCTAATGATATAATATTGGGAGGAGACGTTAATCTTTTGATGGACTCAGTCCTTGATCATAGTGAAGCAAAAGTGTGTAAACCCCCTATAGCAACAGTGATGCTTCACAGGATGTGTACATATCTTGGTCTTACAGATATTTGGAGACTTTTGAACTCATTTGCATGTTTGGGACTATAATTTATTTTCATCAGTCCATAAGATTTTTTCTAGAATAGATTTTTTTATATATATCTAAGTCCCTCATTTCATCTGTGCAATTGTTTGATTGTTCAATTGGAAATATTTTAGTCTCAGATCATGCCCTGGTGAGAGGTGTTGCCACATACAGAGAAAAATAAATCATATAGTTGCCGCTTTAATTTATCCCTTTTGCAAAATCCTGAATTACAACAAATGCTAAAGGCTGAAATCAATATCTATATGGAGACCAACTGGTCCTCACCTGTGTGGGCATGGCTTGGAAGGCACTTGGTTCTTAGGGGTCGTATCATACAGTATGCCTCATTCATCAAAAAGTCCAAAGCACAAGAACTTGTGGAGTTGGAAGGGAATATTAAAAGTATCGAGGTAGAGCTGAAGCGCCGAATGTCATCTGATGGCCTCAGAGAATTGACCCGACTGAAATACAGAAATGATACAATTTTTTTGCGGAAGGTCAAGTTTTGGCTTTTCAGGGCATGTCAGTCATATTTTGAGTCATGGGACAAAGCAGGGAAGCTTTTGACTAGATATATAAAGCAGAGAGAGTCTTGTTCTACCATTCCCTCATTGAAATCTGCTGGTGGTGAAATATTTACCTCAGCCATTGGTTCCTGGTTCCAGGGCCAGACAGCTTTGCCGCTGAATTATTTAGAACTTATGCTACAGAACTGGCTCCACTTTTGTTAGAAGTTATACAAAATCATTAAAGAATGGAAAGCTTCCGCCAACCATGACATAATCTCATTCTTAAAAAGGACAAAGATCCAAGTGAGTGTAAGAGTTGCCGTCCAATTTCCCTGATCCAGCTAAGTAAAAATATTGTCAAAAATTCTGACATCTGTTATGACGTCTGTTATACATACAGATCATCAGGTGGGGTTTATCTGGGGCTCCAGATCTTCTGATAACATTAGGCGTTTCATCAATATTATGTGGTCAGCATGGCAAATGATCAGCCTCTGGTCACGGCCATCTCACTTGAAGCTGAAAAGGCATTTTATATGGTAGAATCTAGGCATAATCTTTTTAAGATTTTGGAAATATACAGGTTCAGGAATACTTTTGTAATTGGATTGATTAAGTTACTTTATAGACACCCAATAGTGGCAGTACAAACAAATGGATTAATTTCAGATTATGTTTCTCTGGATAGGGGCACCCAGCAGGGTTGCACTCTTTCCCCATTATTGTTCTGTCTTGCCCTGGAACCATTAGCAGCTGTGATAAGAAGGGAAGATGATTTTCCAGGGGTGGTGGTGGGAGGTGAGGCGTATAAGCTTTTGCCTTATGCAGATGATATTTTATTATTCTCCGACCCCATTAGATCTATACCTTGCCTCCATAGAATTATTAATTCCTTTTCAAAGTTATCAGGATACAGAGTCAGTTGGTCTAAATCCGATGCTTTGGCTCTTACAGCGTACTGGCCAGTAACTGCTCTCTAGCCGGGCGCCTTCCAGTGGCCTAAACAGGGCAATAAATATTTGGACATTTTATTCCCAGCCATTTGTCTGATTTAGTTAGAGTTTATTTTGACCCTTAATAAAAAAAAGGTTTTCGAGAGTTGCGGGTAGGTGGTCTTCATTACATTTATCTATGATTGGGAAGGTTAATGTTATTAAAATGAATTGTATTCCAAAATGTAACTTCCTGCTACAATCTCTCCATGTAGATGTCGCCGTCTCTTATTTCAAGCAATTTGACAGCATAGTGAAGTCCTTCATTTGGAATGGTAAACGTCCTAGATTACATTTTAATAAGTTATATAGGCCGATTGACAAAGGTGGGCTAGGCCTTGAACAGAAAGTTCTTGCCCCTATTTTGCCATTGCAAAGCCTTTCTATCAAACTAATCAGAGAATTTACCCTGTTATCTCGCATTTGCACTTGGTATGGACAAAAGTGTCCAGTGTTTAATTTGTGCATTTATTTAAATGTTCCCTCAAGCAGGCTGGGCCCTAAATTATGTATTAAGTCCCCTATCTGCTGGTCAGAGTGGATTGTGAGGGGGGTTGCTACACTCGGTGACCTATATTTTGGGATTCCCAGATCCCAGTTCTATAGGTATTTACAGCTGTGCCACCTACTCTGTATTGTTTTACAGAGTAGGTGGCACAGCTAAAGCGGCAGATACTCTGGGAAAGTGGCAGATACTCTGGGAAAGGTGATTACTGCTTTTGGAAAAGGTCATGAGGCATCAGTGTATTTCTCCCTGCTAATTCAGTGTCTGTGGTTCGGAGCTTTAACTTCTATCTAGAGATTATGTGAAAAAGATTTAAACTTGGTATTGAGGAGGGAGTGTGTGCTAGGATTATAAAAAACTGCATTTAGGGGAGGGGTAATAGTGGGGGTTAAATGTGATTCAATGTTGTTGTGCTTTTTCTTTGTGATATGTCTATGAATCAATAAAAAAATGTTAATTGAAAAACAAAATGTAGTTTCCTTTGAGAGTACAAGTTTTAATTTGAACTCATACATCTCTTACAGAGATACATGAACCGTGATCTGTGAACAGTAAAGGATTTGTGTATCATCAGTAAAAGTGTTGACCATCAGTAAACCAGAGAGCTACAATGCTGCCTGTAGTGGTGGTGCATGGAGGTGCTGGAACTGTTCCCAGGGAGAGAACTGAACAATCCTGTGCCGGTGTGAAGGAGGCAGCAAGGGCTGGATATGACATCCTTCAGAAGGGTGGTAGTGCCATAGATGCTGTGACAGAAGCAGTGACCCTGATGGAGAACAACCCAACATATAATGCAGGTTCTCATAATACTCATATATTCATTTGATTGCAGTTATTAATGGGATAGTTCACCAAAAAAATTAAATACTCTTTTCTTCTGCAGAACTAAAATATTTAGATTTTTTATTTTTTTTAAGAATATCCGTTTGTTCTTACAATGCAAGTTAATGGTGACCTGAATTTTAAAGCTCCAAAAATCACTTAAATGCAGCATAAAAGTAATCCATAAGACTCCATTAGTTAAATCCATGTCTTAAGAAGTGATATGATAGGTGTTTGTGAGAAAAAGTATATCAATACGTATCAATATTTAAGTCCTTTTTTATGGTAAACTCTACTTTTACTTTCAAATTATTTCATTTTTTATAGTGAAAGTGTAGATTTATGGTAAAAAAGGGTAGAGGTCGACCGATTAATCGGCCGGCCGATTAATCGGCCGATTTTTAGCATTTTTTACATAATCTGCATCGGCCAATTTCCAAGTATATCAAGCCGATTATTAGGCAGGCGCATCTGTGGGCAGCCTAGTGTTGTTGTGGAACACGTGTTCGACGCACACTGCCCCTAGAGTCATTTTCCAGCAGAGTGAGCAGACCTCATCCAGTGCCTATAAGGAAGGAGCTAAATTCCTTGGAGAAAACAGTAAGGATTAAATTTGTATAACTTATTTATATTTAATTAAAAACTTTTGATATTTTACTGCCAACTTCGAGAAAAAAACGCAACATGACATTCGGCTACTTTGGATATTGATAGCGTAGTTGAAGTTGCATTATCACAGCAGAAGGGTTGCTATCATGTCACAATAAGTAAGCAAGAATTTTGCAATTACAGAGAGTGAATCTGAGACTTTTATTTGTTCTGTTTGTGTGTCTTATATTTGAGAGGGTTGTCACTCAATGCAGAGAAATAAGTAATAAAAAAGATACCAACGGGCTATATGCTATTGAAGGACTGGCTTTGGTAAGCTTGGACGTTACCGGTTCTGCTGTCAGTACTGGAGAAATTAAGAAAATACATGTATTATTGCTATAAAGAGAAAGTTATTTTATCTCGCCAGCCATTTCTATGTATAATAATTCTATGAAACCATTTGTCTGTGATGCAGTTTAGCTATTCGCAGTCAGAGAGAGAGAGAGATCTCGCGCACAGCGAGCACAACACAGCCCAGCTAAATGAGTGACAGAACTAAACATTCAAACGTAGCCTGGTTTAGATCTGTGATAATAGTCTGATTTTATTTTATATTTCGCCTTCCAAAGATTATAAAAAGAATATTTATACATAAGCTGCATTCTGTCTAGCACAACATGATCCTTCCCTTCACAGCGGTGCACTGACATTTCTCCCTAAAACTCAAACTTAACGTGAGAATCAGCACGATCGGTGATAGTTGTAAAATGCTACTGTTGCTAAATTGCGGGACGCGTTTAATAATAAAAAGAGCGCAAGAGATACCGTTCCCAAGGCGGCGCGCGCTCCGAAACACACCGCAAAGAGACAAGCAAAGTATAGGCTACTTTGGGTTTCATGTGCGCGTCTAAACGATCAAATATACACAAAAATATGTCTAAACGACCGACTTGGAGATTCACTTAAACACAGTTTATGTCTTAAATGGACGTAGTTATGGAAATAGTTGGGAGAAAATATGCTGCATCAGGAGTCTATTAGATCTGAATTCGGTCTTAAAGGGGAAGCTGTCTATTAAACATGCCGACGATTGAGCCATTACTGCGAATCAAACAACAAAAGGCAAAGAGAAAATCACTTACAGCTCTTGAATGAATAACTTCTGCATTAATAAGCATTAATCTATCTATGATAAACTATGCAGTGTTATTTTACAATTGATTACTTTATTAGATTTATTTTTAGACCATACCTGAACAGTAATGTTAGTAGACCTTCCTGAAATTAAATCACTGTGCCTATATAACGTTTATCTTAAAAAGAACTGTTAAGAATACAGTTAAAGTACCGGATCGATAAGCAGTATCGGTAAGATAGTAATACCATTAAAACCTTAACGATACCCATCCCTAGTTATGCCTGTGCTTCTCTTGGATGATCTGAATATTGGATTACGTGTCTGGATTGCCCCTTAATTAAAGCTGCATTTGGATCTCAACCTTCGTGTCTCGGAGCAGTTCGTAACACCTGCTTTGTTTATTTAATATATTTGTTATACATTATTTATACAATATGTTTTTACATTATACATTTTTTATTTTAAGTGTACAAGTGCAGATTGGTCAAGTGTTCAATAAATGTATTTGTTGAGAAATTTTGTCTGTCTTAAGTAATTATTTGTGTTACATTTTATCTTACAAATAAAAGGTTCAAATAAGAGGTTAAAAACAAGCACATATCGGCCAAATATCGGCCAAAATAAATCGGCTGCATTAATCGGCCATCGGCCGACCCGGATTTCAAAAGATCGGCATCGGCCTGAAAAAACCAATATCGGTCGACCTCTAAAAAAGGGCATAAATCGTGATCTGTACCTCACAAACACCTATCATATTGCTTCTGAAGCCATGGATTTAACCACTTGATTCTCATGGATGGATTTATATTCTGCTGAAGGAAGAAAATCATACACATCTGGGATGGCATGAGGGTGAGTAAATGAGAGAATTTTCATTTTTGGGTGAACTATTTAACTCTTGCATATGTGGCCCAGCCATAATCAGGATAAGTATAAAACTGTTGGTTTGTGCTGTTATATTTAGGTCGAGGATCAGTGCTAAATGTTAAAGGGGAAGTGGAGATGGATGCACTTGTAATGGACGGGAAGACGCTTGCTAGTGGTGCTGTGTCAGCAGTCAGGAAAGTGGCTAACCCAATACAACTGGCCAGGCTTGTCATGGAGAAGGTATTGTTATATGAGGAATGATTATTTGATGACTTCCCAAATATAAAACCACCTTGGATTAGACGGTTACATGATTAATATCCATTAGGGAAATATACTCTTTTTAAGACACAATGGCTATGTCTGAAAGCTGAAAATTCTGCCTTCGCAGGCATACATAGAAAGAATGCAGGACATGTCGAAATGCAATGTTTTGTAAAATCCTGATTCCTGTTTACTAAGATGACTTCATCTAGTCAGTTTTTGAAGGCAGCATACAGTAGATGTATCCTTCACTACTACAATATCCTACAATCCTTTGCGTGTAATTTGGGCTTTGTGAAAAAAATTACTTCTGAGTGATTACCGGTAGTTGAAAGATGTAAATTAAATTATTTTGAAATGTAATTATTATTATTTTTTCGAAATTGTTTTCACAATTTTTTTCAACATTGATCTATTTCTGCTGAGAAATAAATAAACATTGTAGTCACAAAAGATTTGCTTTGCGGTGTCCGAAACCTAAGGTTGGCAGCTTAGGCCTTAGGTTTCGGACACAGCCAATGAATTTGTGGTGCCAGTAAAGCAAACTATAGGCTATAACAGCTTTAAGTGCAAAGATAAGGTTGATGAAGTGTATTTCTGAGGGAATATTAGGCTATATGATCAAATGGTTTCATGTTTTTTTTTTTTTTTACTTTGCTGTCATGGTCATGCATTTAATATAACTGTAATTCTAGATTATTTTACTGCACATTGCATTGATGGCCAGATGACTAATGTGAATTGAACTAATGATATCTGTCCTCTATCTGAAGACAAAACACTTGTGTCTGACAGCTGAAGGGGCCTCTAAATTTGCCAGAGACATGGGTGTACCTGAGGTGACTGAGGAGTCATTGATCACAGACTATGCCAAGATGCGCTGGAAGAAGAACCTGGAGCCAGAAGCCAACCCTGTGGAAAGCCAAATGTAAAGCTTTTATGTAATTAAATCTGTTGTGAAAAATTTCTTATGTCTAAAATAATTACTAAGAAGAAAGATTTGAAACTATAGTTAAATCCAAAATTTATTAAAGCCCACTCTATTTGTCACAGCTTTTTCAGGATTCCATGATAATTTTGCCAAAGCATATTTCATAAAATAAAAAGAATTTGTGTCTGTATTTACTCACCCTTATGTTATTCCAAATGCCTCAGCTGTTATTTTATCTGGGGAAAACACATTTTGTAGAATGTACACACCCCTTTTTTTCATACAACTGTTTTATGGCTCCATCAAGATCCTTATCAAGCTCCAAAAAAAAAAGCCAAAAACACTATTAAAGTAGTTCATATGATTCACATGCTATATTTGAAGTCTTCTGAAGTCCTGAGATGGCTTTCTGAAAATCTTTCTCTCTAACTGAGCTCAGTCAAATATGGAGCCTATAAACATATTGCACCAGGTTTGATGTCATTGACATGAGGGTGAGTAAATAACCTTTGATTGGACTGTACCCGAATTCTTGTGCATAACAAGGAGAAGGTGATTAATATAAGTGATTAATAGTGATTCATATTTCAAATAGATAAAATTACTAGATAAAGCTTCAAAAAGATTGTGGCAGATATTTGTGATATGTTTGTGTTGTGAATGCTTATATTTGTGATTGTTTCAGGGGCAAGATGGGAACAGTAGGTGCAGTGGCTGTAGACAAAGAGGGAAATATTGCTTGTGCCACATCCACTGGTGGCATGATAAATAAAATGGAGGGTCGGGTGGGAGACACACCGTGTGTTGGTAAATCTATACTTGTTTGCTTTGTGTATAAGAGGTCTTTTAATTTGACAAAAAACCCACTAAGTTAATGTGACTGGGATTGAACTTTGACATTTGAACATGCAAGAATGTGTGTTATGTTCAGCAGCTCATGAGAGCTTGTTGCCTGCTGTGTTAATATTCAAACCACAGATCTAATCTCCGGCTAAGCACACCACACTGCATCACTCTCCACATACACATTCTCTTAGGACACACTTTAACCTGTGGGAATCGCACACGCTAGTTAATGTTAAAAATAGATCTGGGAAAACAGGAAAATAGACTGTAATAAGGGCCACTTGCTGGTATTATCTGTTTTAAAATAATAGTTCATCCAAAAATAAACATTTTGCCATTATTTACTCACCCTCATGTCATTATAAACCAATTTGACATTCTTCTGTGGAACATAAAAGGTGCATTTTTGAGGAATATTCTGGTCACTCTTTACCATATAATGCAAGTAAATGAGGACTGTACGGTCTGTTCGCTATATTTTAAGTCTTCTAAAAAAACGTACAATAGTGTTTGTGTGAAGAACAGAAATTTAAGTAATTAAGATTATTTGTGAATTAATTAAGAATCATTCAGATTTTTTTGAATGATTAAGATCAGATAAGTCAAACTTAAATCGGAGGTTCTTCTCTGGCACCATCGACGTCTATTCCCTGTCAAGCACCAGCGATTTAAACAAAGGCATTACATTCATAAGAAATTAGTTGTATAAATGGACTGTATGAAATGAATTAGAAGAATAGAAATATGAACTTGTGTTCTTTTGTGCATAACTGCATCCTTGTTAAATGTCAGGCATATTTTTATGACCTTTATATGCACAGAAAAACTGGTTCTCATTAGGATTTGCATTTACGCTCCTTTAAATTTGAGAGAATGTAAGTATTATTAATCATTTTCATCTACTGAGACACAAATCATGGCTTGTATTAACAGTGATCGTATCGGCACACACTTCACTTCTACCTGTCGATGTTATTTTGAAATATTAATTTATTGTAACACTTTTTTACTGCGTCCTTGTCCTTAAATGCGTGCCGCGGTCTTCAAACTTGGTCCAGCTTTCGTGGAATCTGATTGGTTGGTTGTCTGATTGGTTGAATAAGGAGCGTTGACATGCAGATTTGTAAATCAAATTAATTGTTTATTTGGGAAATTAATTGTTGATTTACTGCACATTTTTAATTATACAACTCTTATCTTTGGTTTTAAAAAGTATAAGTATTTCCAAGTCAGACGGATGAAGTCCAAGTCAAGTTGCAAGTCATCAAATCAGTGACTCGAGTCCGAGTCAAGTCCAAGTCACGCGACTCGAGTCCACACATCTGCAATACACCCACAGTTTGCGCACATACACCCATAGATAGCGGAGCACTCCCACTCACGACCACTTGGGCATTGTGCTGGTGTGGAAATTGCGCTTCGAATTAGCACAGATTTAGTGCGTAGCGCTGCACTCTGCACGCTTACGAAAATAGAATCAAATACTGTAAGTCCTTTGTATTTAGTAAATAAACAAAAATGTAAACTTAGAGAAAATAACAGCTGCTTTATTCTCACTATGATAGTGCAGTTGATATGATCAGAGTTCTCTTCAAACAGGTTGAGGTTTATCTGGAGCAACAGGTTTGTTACTGATAAAATTCTGCAGTGTGATTGTGTGTTTAGGAAAGATCTCACTCAGGATCTGTGTTTCTGCCTCTGTTTCTCAGGATGTGGGGGCTATGCAGATAACAAGATTGGGGCTGTCTCATCCACAGGCCATGGGGAAGCCATCATGAAGGTCATACTGTGTAGACTCATTCTCTTCCACATGGAGCAAGGCATGTGTTACAAGATCAGCACAACTCTGTTAAATAAAATATGCTAAGTATTCATTAGTACAGTATTTCTGTATTTGTTATTTTTATTTACTTTCTTAAATAATGCTGGGATAACATGGATCATCAGGCTTTACACAAACTTGTGGAGTCCATGCCAGCTCAATTGCATGATGTCATTAAAATGGACCATACTGAATACTAAGGAATTCATAATCATTTTTCAGTTAACTTTTTCACTTTTTGTTTTACTGTGTTTGTTTAATTTTCACAAGTGATCTCAGACTTTTGTGCCTCACTGTACAGTGTATATGCTACATCATATACTGATTTGGGAGTAAAATATATATATATGTACACTTGAGCTGATATGGACAGTTCATGTGTGTTTTTGATAATCTGCGAGACAGTGATTCTTGTCATTTAGTCTGTGAATAAATAGCTTGAATTACTGCAGCTACACATTAACTGGAGATGCAGGACCTCATTAAGATGCTTTTTGTTTTTGTGAACATTTGCTCAACATCATGGTATGAGTAAAAGCAACTTGAGTCAGACCCACACTATGCATTGCATGAAACCACCTTTAGCACCATTTTTAATGAATACATGGAAGTTAGAGGCACAAAGCTGTCTGAGCAGTAAAGTGAAGATTAACCTCCATGCACCTCCTCATTGGGAGCTTTTTGTGCTAGTCTTACCAACAAGAATGTAACAGGGCCTGATAGCTTTCACGATACCAAAATTTCAGTAGTCGGTACCAATACCGGTGTAATTGTGACAATTCTTGATATTAATTTTGATACTGCAATAAGAACTAATACTAATTTGTTAAGTAAACTATATTTAAAGTTCTCAAGTAATAATTCAAGATTAGTCGATAATCAAATAAGAACAAAGAACATCAGTTTTCTGCATGTTCAAGTAGCCTAAATATTCAGAAATGTAACTTAAGTAATGTAGCTTAAATTGCAGGTCTTCACTGTATGATTATAATACATCATAATTATGTTAAAGCTGCTAAAGTTTGGGGCCTGGGTAGCTCAGCGAGGATTGATGCTGACTATCACCCCTGGAGTCGTGCGTTCGAATCCAGGGCGTGCTGAGTGACTCCAGCCAGGTCTCGTAAGCAACCAAATTGGCCCGGTTGCTAGGGAGGGTATAGTCACATGGGGTAACCTCCTAGTGGTCGCTATATTGTGTGGTTCTCGCTCTCGGTGGGGCGTGAGGTGAGTTGTATGTGGATGCCGCGGAGAATCAACATGCAATATGTCTCCGCGGTAACAAGTTCAACAATTCACATGATAAGATGCAGGGATCGACTGTTTCAGATGCGGAGGCAACTGATATTCGTCCTCCGCCACCCAGATTGAGTCACTACACTGCCAAGAGGACCTAGAGCGCATTGGGAATTGGGTATTCCAAATTGGGGAGAAAAGGGGAGAAAAAAAAGCTGCTAAAGTTTTCCAGGCAAGAGTATAGTGAGTGGTTTCTCATTTTCTTGTCATTGTAATGAATGCTGCAGGTATATACATGTAAAGCTGCATTTGCACTGCAAGTCCTATGAACAGATCCAATATTTTGATATAAATCCGCTTTTTGTCCTCTCAAATGATGTCCACTTTAGACATAACTGAATGGGTTTACATACATACCTTATCAAGACAGGTATTTTGCCAAATTGTGTAGTGTGTTTCACCATTAAGGCACATATCTGCATTACTTAAGAAAATTAAAAAAATATTACAGTGCCACAGTCCCCACTATTTTTATAGTATCAGCCCTGTTACGATTCTTATTTGTGTGCGCATGCTTTTGCCTTGTGCATGTGGAAACACAAAGGCAAGTGTTTTGCTGATGAAGCACAGCTATATATGTATGTTGATATGGGATCTCACCTGAGATCAAATCCAAACAAACCACAGCATTTAAATAATTTACATGATTACCCTCCTTATTGTGTTCTTCCTAATCATCTATATTTGCAGATCTTGGAGAGAGATGGGGAGTTGTTCACAGATAGTTCATCATTATCATGTACTAACTTGTTAATATAGTTAGTCCACAGTATCACCAAAATTTTATTATTTTATACTTATAAGGCTGAGTTAAATGTGTGTTAACCTATGTTTTCTAGGGAAGAGCCCACAGGAAGCAAGTGACCTGGCCCTTGCGTATATGAAGGAGCGGGTGGAGGGACTGGGCGGAGTGGTGGTGGTAGATCCAAAAGGGACCTGGGCAGCTCGCTTCAGCAGCCTACAGATGGCATGGGCAGCTGTCCAGCAGGATCAACTCCACTATGGGCTGTACCATGGGGAGGACTTCATTGAGTCTGTACAGGAGCAAACACAATGAACACATGCATACACCCTCAAACAAACACTCATATGGTTGATTATTTTTCTCAATCAATATTGATTACTTAAGAAAATTTGCAAAATGTGCATTTGCAAAAAAATGTCAGGGCAATACTAATGTGATTTTTTGCCAATTGTACTGAATTAAGTACAGTGCATTTTAACAAGCATTTTGAAGTTGGTCTCAATTTAAACCAACAGTAAAGCAATCTGAGTCTTACACAGATGAGATAAAGAACTACTGTATTATAACACTCCTTAATGGGAGTTCACCCAAAAATGAAAATGTTATCATTTACTCACCATCATGCCATCCCATATGTTTATGACTTTCTTTCTTCTGCTGAAAACAAACAAATATTTGTATAAGAATATTTAAGCTTTGTAGGTCCTCAAAATGCAAGTGAATGGGTACCAACATTTTGAAGCTCCAAAATGCACATGAAAGCAGCATAATAGTAATCTGAAAGACTCCAGTGATTAAATATTTATCTTCAGAAGGGGTATGATAGGTTTGGGTGAGAAACAGTTAAATTTTTAAGTCCTTTTTACTATCAATCTCCACTTTCACAATCTTCTTTTGTTTTTGGCGATTTGCATTCCTTGTGCATGTCACCACCTACTTGACAGGGAGGAGAATTTATGGTAAAAAAGCATTTAAATATTGATCTGATTCTCACCCACATCTATCATATCGATTTTGAAGATATAGATTATACCACTGGAGTCTTATGGATTACATTTGTGCTGCCTTTATATGCTTTTTGGAGCTTCAAAATTAGGCACTTGCATCGTATGGACCTACAGAGCTTAAATATTCTTCTAAAGATCTGTGTTTGTGTTCAGCAGAAGAAAGAAAGTAATACATATCTGGGATGGCATGGGGAAAATCAGTTCATTTTTGGGTGAACTGTCCCTTTAATGAAGACAGTGCAGCCCTTTGTAGTAGTACTCCATGTCCTCCACTAGATGGAGATAAATGATCAAATTATCTGAATTTGTTGTAAACCACAATATTGTACAGTATATACTAATAATCAAAAAATAAGAAAGTTACTTAATATATACATTTACTTGAAATTTACTAAAAATAATGTGAAAATAATACTGTTTTAGTAACAATGAAAATGGTTTGCATGTAAATGTTATCTAAGAAAGTCTTATTGTCAGAATTGCTTGCCAGTTTGAAGAACAGAAATTAAAATTCATACCAGAAGTAGATCGTTTCCTTCTATAGCCTGAAAGAGAAAGCAGCATGTTTTTTTTCTTAGAAAATCACTGCAAAATGTTCATTGTTTGTTCATCAGTTAATTAAAATTGTAACATATATTCTGTGGTGTGTGCCAGAAGAAACCTTGTAACAGATGTTTTGAATAAGTGTTAGTGTCATCGCACCATTTAAAGTGATTATGATGTCTGAAATGAATCATCACTAGTATAAAACCACAAAAAAAATTATGTTGGCAGGTGAAAACGTGCAGAAAATAAAACATTGTTTCTATGTGTCACTCATGAACTATTTTAAATTGACAGCCCAGATAATGATAGCATTGTGTTTTCATGTACAGTATAGTGAGATTATGTGGTCCTTATTGCCCTCACCATCATGACAGTTTAAGTAAACAATCTCCCGTTTATTATGTCAACACACAGGCTAGCTTGCAAGTTCCAACTGTGAATTGTCTTTATAATGATCAACAACACAAAAACCAGTTTTTCTGCCCTCTTCAGTAAGTTTGTGTTCAAAATATTCCACATAATGGGAGTATTCAAAACAGCATCAACTTTTGTCCTCTCAAAGACACAGGCGACGTAAGTCATGACCTCTCTGTCTTAATAAAATTTTTCTCAAGGCTCGAGATGAAGTGTACTTAAAAACATTATAGTATATGCATTAATTTTGTATTACATTTATTAATACTAAATACATAATATATTTATGTAAAGAGCAAACTAAATATGTTACGTGCCCAGAGAGATTTAAAGAAGAAAATACAATGATACATTTGTGTATCCATTCATAATGTAATACATTTATACAAAAAGTAAAACTCCAAAATGTGGCATGTCCACACATAGATATGGCGAATTAAACAAACTGGATTGTAGGAAAATTGAAAAGCACAGGTCAAGGTCAAAGCGTCATTCATTGCGTATAAAAGCTGGCACTACCATCGATGAGAGCGCTTAGCCTTCCCATTGGTCAACACTCGTCAGCGATAGCAGAAAATGGGCGTGTCTAAACAAAGGAATCCGCGTAGAAAAACTCAGGAGTGACAGATCGCCTGGAGTGGGTGAAAGCTTTTACTGTGCACTCGGACGAAGAAGTCAAGTACCTCTTTATTTTTATAGCATATTTCAAAGCTTTATTTAATCTTTTACAGTCTACACAGCAAGAAAGGAACGCGACAAAACTTTTAACGCTCACAATATAATATCAGGTGTGTCAACAGATGTGAAGACAGCATTGATTTTAACGGCCCCTTTTTAGTTTTGACGCGTTGCTTGTGAAAATTACGTAATGAGTTATTGTAGCGATATCCAATGCGCTTGTAGTAGTTCTCGATTGAAGTTATACCGCTATTTTGCTTGTCTGTTTTGACTAAGAACTTTTAATCACATGCGAAGCAGCTGTCGCAAAGTTTGAGAGACGATACAGTAATTGACAAAAAAACACTGCGAGGATCAGTCGAAACGAAGAGGACCTTCTTTCTGGACATTTATGTTCATTACTTTCAATGCAACTATGCAGTGTCAGCGCTAAAGGAAACGTCATGGACATCTGCGAAAGAAGGGACGAAGTTTGAGCTCATAGAAATGCATTATGTTTTTGATTTTGGTGAGTGGTCAATCTATATGCTGCATAAGTGACTTAGTAACTTAATAGTGTCTGTTTTTTTCATGTATTTGGCTACATAAATATAAAAACAAAAACTACATATTAAACAGGTAAGGCAAGTTTGCACGTCTGTATCCAGGGATCTGTTGAGTTGAACTACAAATTATTCATTGATTTAATAGTTTATATTCGAAAAACATATTGTAGGCTACTAAAATGAGCTGGCCCTGTTCAGTTATTGTTGATTTAAGAAAATATTAAATTTTATTATAGAAAAGAGGTTAACTTTTTTCAGAGAGAAAATGCATATTTTTTTAGAAGTTACAGGTTTTTTCGTGTGGGCTGTTACATTTTGTCTTGATCTTTGAGCAGTTGCAAGAAACTGTGGGCCAGCGGTTCCTTATTATCTAACTGTCACTTCAGTGCCATGGTATATTACTTTAATGTATTCTCAAGCCATCAATGAAATATCCAATCAAACATAATTCCAACAGTACAGTTTAGTTGCTTTTTTATTTGTGCACAACATTAAAATCATTATATTTGTAGGCAGTGAAGAGAGTATTCACTCAGTGTTTTGGTTGGTTGGCACGTCCCTATTTGAGATCCTCCGGTTCCTCTCTTTGACCAGGACAAGTTAAGAAGACCCATTGATTAGACCCTTCATTGATGCTTACGATTTACTCGTTTTATCACTTTTCCCTATACATCTCATTCAGTGATGCAAATTAGGCAGGAAAGTATAAGTGTTCGGTTGGCATGACTTCCTGCTGACCTCTGAGAGTTAGTGTTTTCGGTTAATCAGTGTTCTGGTGACACAGATGACTTGTTCTCTTGCCTTGTGTTTCGTGCCTGGAATCAGGGAACTGTGTTTAACTGCCCGTCCAGTGCAAAGTGTCACCTCCAGCAAGGTCAGAGAGGCCTCGGCTCATCTGATTCTGCTTCAGACATACAGTATAGGACAGAAAAAGCTCAATTAAAACAGTGTAAAAGTGAACCGTACTACTCATACACTATATCTTATTTAAAGACTTATTAGAGCTTTGTGTAGTAAACAGACAAATTTAAGGCACTTTTCCATAAATCTAAAGATAATCTTCCACTCTGGTGCAGCTCTAAAATCAAATATGGTACCTGGCCTACTTTTAATTTTCTGTAGTTATCCATTGATTTATTTGGCTGTTTGTGTAACAAAATAGTCAAATATATAAACATTGCTCTCTATCTTTTGATGAATCTTGCCTTGTACAACGTAATGAATGGGTAACAAGTTTTCTACACATTGACTTAACCTCTTTTCTGCCCGCAACATGTCTGACCCATAGAGCATCTGCCATCAGGAGAAATGTAGTTTAAGTCTGTGTTAGAGAAGAATGCTTTGATGAGGCCCTTGATCTAGGGTAAATCAGAGTGGAGTTCGTTCACTAGGATGGTATTTTCACAGTCTCAGAAAGAACAGGAAGATCACAAAATTCCAGTCATTAGGACCAATGTATTGAGCTCTTTTTGAAAAGTTTTGGCTTTATTGTGCTTTCAGACTCCTTTTATGTTTGCATCTATTTGATACTGAGATTTAGAGAACACATAAAGAGAAGTGATGAAGAGGTAGTGGAATGTGTGAAATTGTAATAAAGTCTTATCCTTGTGACCTTGCTGTGACTTTGTCTTGTCTGGGAATTCAGTGGATTGCTGTGGAGAGCTTAGTAGCATAATATAACGTCATAAGAAGTGAAACCCACCAACCAGATTCATGACGGCAGTCAGGTTTCAGAGCTCAGGACAAAAAGTGGACAGAAAATGATGAGAACGGTTAAGAAATATTGGGACAGACATGGCAAGTCTAAATATTATTAATGTCTGATAATGTAACCCCACCCAATCTAGATGTATCTACATGATAAAAGGACAATCGATAAAGTCCCTACTATGTAAATTTCAGTTTTGTCCTAAATAACCAAGACAAGTTATTATTGCTGTTGTGTTGTACTGAGTTGCCCCACCCACTGTGAAATCTCATTGGTCTAAGATTCCACTAAACATAACATGGTATGGTAGGATAGTATGGTATGGATTTGGTAGGTGTGGCTTAGAATATTTAAGTCTTTTTTCTATCAAGCTCCACTTTTGCTTTTACTTTTACATTCTGTCATGTTATGTCTCACTTCTGTTCTTTCCCTCTACTCTGTCGCCCTCTGTTGGTCGTTTTATGTTATTATTCCCTCTCCTTTCCTCCGCTTCCAGCTGTTTCTCATCTTCCCTGAGTTCCTCGTTAATCCTCTGCCCACCTGTTCCCTCTTTCCTCTGATTAGCTCTCTATTTCTCTCCTCACTCTCACTACATTCTCTGTCGGATTCTCACTGAGTGATACTTTCTCTAGAAGCAACTACAGCCCTGTTTATCTCTGCCCAGAGTCCTGTCCTGTTGGCATCCGCCGTCATTATACTGTTCACCGCTAAAGACCATCTCCTATCTCTGTGCCCAGTTTGCTGACGCCACGAGAGAGTGGTATTCAACAGCTACCCTCTGCCTTGGGAGAGACCCGCAGACTGTTGTCGCTTCTCCACTTACCCTGTCAACTACCCGTGGACTTACTCCAGCTCGTAGGAAGCACTTGCTTATGCTGTTTGTTATCGCCCTCTCTGCGGGCTGTTTTTGTTTGTATTCCTCTCAAGGAGAAGACTTTGTGTTGACATTATCTACTAAGCTTCATTAAAGACTGTTTTTTCATACACCGCTTTTGGGTCCATACTTACCTTAATAACAGAAGAATCCGACCACGATGGACCCAGCGACCCCGGCCACGCTCCACTCAGCCGTCAAGCTCCAGGGAGCGATGTTGGACAGACATGAGGCAGAGCTGTCTGCTGCACGACACGCCATTGAGGGCTTGGTTGCCCAAGTCACCGAACTCTCAAGGCAGGTTCTTCTCCTTCGTTCAGAGCCACCGGTCTCCTCCAGGGGCCCCGAGCCTCCAGAGCCCAGGATTAATAACCCGCCGTGCTATACTGGTGAGCCCTCTGAATGCCGTACTTTTCTCACCCAGTGTGACGTGGTTTTTTCTCTCCAGCCCACTACTTACTCTCAGAGCAGAGCCCGTATCGCATACGTTGTTTCTCTCCTTTCTGGACGGGCTCGAGAGTGGGGAACAACCATCTGGGAGGCGGAGGCTGAATGTACTAACTGTTATCAGGATTTCAAGGAGGAGATGATTCGGGTATTTGACCGCTCTGTTTTTGGGGAGGAGGCATCCCGGGTCCTTTCGTCCCTGCGTCAGGGTAAGCGCTCTGTTACTGACTTCTCCATTGAGTTCCGTACTCTCGCAGCCTCCTGTGACTGGAACGAGCCGGCGTTGCTCGCTCGTTTTTTGTCTGATGTTCCCCCTGTATCCTCTGTCTCTGTATTTCAGGAGGAGCCTGGTGATTTGTCGGGGGTACCGGAGGAGTATCACGATCTGCGGACGGTGTTCTGTCGTTCCCGGGCCACTTCCCTCCCCCCCCATCGTTCTTATGATTGTAGTATCGAACTTCGTCCGGGTACCACCCCACCCCCGGGGTAGACTTTACTCGCTGTCGGCTCCCGAATGTCGGGCTCTCGAGGATTATTTATCCATAGCTCTCGGGGCTGGTACTATTGTCCCCTCCTCTTCTCCCGCCGGGGCAGGGTTTTTTTTTGTGCAGAAGAAGGACGGTTCCTTGCGCCCCTGCATTGATTATCGAGGCTTGAATGACATAACAGTTAAGAATCGTACCCTCTCCCTCTTATGTCATCAGCTTTCGAGATCTTGCACGGAGCCAAGTTTTTCACCAAATTGGATCTGCGTAACACTTACCATCTCGTTCGCATTATGGAGGGGGACGAGTGGAAGACTGCGTTTAACACTCCGTTAGGGCATTTTGAATATCGGGTCCTTCCGTTCGGCCTCGTTAACGCCCCTGCCGTTTTTCAGGCACTAATTAATGACGTCCTGAGAGACATGCTAAACATCTTTGTTTTCGTTTATCTCGACGACATCCTGATTTTCTTTCCGTCTCTCCAAGTTCATGTCCAGCATGTGCGTCGCGTCCTCCAGCGCCTTTTAAAGAACCGTCTTTACGTTAAAGCTGAGAAATGCACCTTTCATGCCGCCTCCGTTTGTTTTCTCGGCTCTGTCATTTCTGCAGAGGGTATTAAGATGGATTCTGCTAAGGTCCAAGCCGTTTTAGACTGGCCCGTTCCTAAGTCGCACGTCGAGCTGCAGCGCTTTCTCGGTTTCGCAAATTTTTATCGACGTTTCATCCGTAATTTCAGTCAGGTGGCCGCCCCCCTGACTGCCCTTACGTCTGTCAAATCGTGCTTTAGATGGTCCGGTTCCGCCCAGGGGGCTTTTGATCTCCTCAAGACCCGCTTTACGTCCGCGCCCATCCTTGTTATGCCTGATTTGTCTAAACAGTTCGTGGTTGAGGTTGACGCGTCAGAGGTGGGCGTGGGAGCCATCCTTTCCCAACGCTCTCTCTCGGACAACAAGGTCCATCCGTGCGCATACTTTTCTCATCGCCTGTCGCCGCCTGAACGTAACTACGACGTGGGTAACCACGAGCTGCTCGCCATCCACCTAGCTCTAGGCGAGTGATGATAGTGGTTGGAGGGGGCGACCGTTCCTTTTGTCGTCTGGACTGACCATCGGAACCTGGAATACATTCGCTCCGCCAAACGACTCAACGCGCGCCAGGCTCGTTGGGCTCTGTTTTTCGCCCGGTTCGATTTCATTATTTCCTACCGCCCTGGTTCCAAGAACACTAAGTCCGATGCCTTGTCACGTCTCTATTCCCCCGAAGTCTCCACGGACCCTGTGGGGATTCTCCCTACGGCCCGTTTCGTTGGGTCAACTGTCTGGGGAATAGAGAGGCAGGTTAAACGAGCGCTTGCTCTCACTCCCTCGCCGCGTGCCTGTCCTAGACACCTCCTCTTCGTTCCCGCCCCCACCCGCCTGGCCGTTCTTCAGTGGGCTCACTCGGCCAAATTGGCTGGTCACCCCGGCGTTCGGGGCACGCTCGCTTCCATTCGCCAGCGTTTTTGATGGCCCACTCGGGAACGTGACACGCGTCGTTTCGTGGCTGCTTGTTCCGTCTGCGCGCAGACTAAATCCGGGAACTCTCCTCCGGCCGGACTTCTCAGACCACTTCCCATCCCCTCTCGGCCGTGGTCACACATCGCCTTAGATTTCATCACCGGCCTCCCTGCGTCGGCGGGCAATACTGTCATTCTCACTGTCGTCGATCGATTTTCTAAAGCGGCCCACTTTATTCCCCTCACTAAGCTCCCTTCCGCCAGAGAGACGGCGCAAATAGTCATCGAGAATATTTTCAAGATTCATGGCCTCCCCTCTGATATTGTTTCGGATAGAGGTCCGCAATTTACGTCCCAGTTTTGGAAGGAGTTTTGTCGCCTAATTGGGTCTTCCGTCAGTCTCTCGTCCGGCTTCCACCCTCAGTCTAACGGTCAAGCCGAACGGGCCAATCAGACTGTCGGCCGCATCTTGCACAGCCTATCTTTCCGTAACCCCGCGTCCTGGTCCGAACACCTTCCCTGGGCAGAATACGCCCATAACTCGCTTCCGTCGTCTGCTACCGGCCTGTCTCCTTTTCAGAGCAGCCTCGGGTACCAACCTCCGCTGTTCTCGCCGCAAATCGCCGACTCCGTCCCTTCCGCTCAAGCTTTTGTCCAACGTTGCGAGCGCACCTGGAGGGGTGTTAGATCGGCTCTCTGCCGTTATAGGGAACAGACTGTAAGGGCGGCCAACAAGCGTAGAACTAAGAGCCCCAGATATTGTCGCGGCCAGAGGGTATGGCTTTCCACCCTCAACCTTCCCCTTAAATCTGTCTTGCGTAAGTTGACTCCGCGCTTCATCGGTCTGTTCCGCATCTCGCAGGTTATTAGCCCCGTCGCGGTGCGACTTCTTCTCCCCCGCTATCTGCGCCGCGTCCACCCAGTTTTTCACGTCTCCTGTGTAAAGCCCGCTCTTCGCGCTCCCACTCGTCCCCCCTCTCTTCCGGTTCGTGTAGAAGACGCTCCTATCTATAGGGTCCGCAAGATTCTTGACATGCGCACTCGGGGTCGTGGTCATCAATTTCTGGTCGATTGGGAGGGTTACGGATCCGAGGAGAGAAGTTGGGTTCCCTCTCGGGACGTGTTGGACCGTTCGCTTATCGATGATTTCCTCCGTCGCCGCCAGGTCTCCTCCTCGGAAGCGCCAGGAGGCGCTCGTTGAGGGAGGGGTACTGTCATGTTATGTCTCACTTCTGTTCTTTCCCTCTACTCTGTCGCCCTCTGTTGGTCGTTTTATTTTATTATTCCCTCTCCTTTCCTCCGCTTCCAGCTGTTTCTCATCTTCCCTGAGTTCCTCGTTAATCCTCTGCCCACCTGTTCCCTCTTTCCTCTGATTAGCTCTCTATTTCTCTCCTCGCTCTCACTACATTCTCTGTCGGATTCTCACTCAGTGATACTTTCTCTAGAAGCAACTACAGCCCTGTTTATCTCTGCCCAGAGTCCTGTCCTGTTGGCATCCGCCGTCGTTATACTGTTCACCGCTAAAGACCATCTCCTATCTCTGTGCCCAGTTTCCTGACGCCACGAGAGAGTGGTATTCAACAGCTACCCTCTGCCTTGGGAGAGACCCACAGCCTGTTGTCGCTTCTCCACTTACCCTGTCAACTACCCGTGGACTTACTCCAGCTCGTAGGAAGCACTTGCTTATGCTGTTTGTTATCGCCCTCTCTGCGGGCTGTTTTAGTTTGTATTCCTCTCAAGGAGAAGACTTTGTGTTGACATTATCTACTAAGCTTCATTAAAGACTCTGTTTTTTCATACACCGCTTTTGGGTCCTCACTTACCTTCATAACACATTCTTCTTGTTCTTTTTTTGGTGATTCACATTCTTCATGCATAATGTCACCTTCTGGGCAGGGAGGAGCATTTATAGTAAAAAGGACTTAAATATTGATCTGTTTTTCAACGACACATATGATCACTTCTGAAGATATGGCTTTAACCCCTGGAGTCATTTAGATTACATTTATGCTGCCTTTATGTGTTTTTTGGAACTTCAAAAACCTTGCCACCATTCACTTGCATTATATGGACCTACAGAGCTGAGATATTAATCTAAAAATCTTTGTTTGTGTTCTGCAGAATAAAGAAATGTGTAGTGATGCATGATTGTGAGTAAATGATAAGAGAATAAAAACAATTGGGTGAACTATCCCTTTAAACCTCAATATATGTTCTTATTGGGTGTGATTGTGTCTTGTTGCGCTGCATTTTCATGTTCAGTTCGGAAAGACAAATTGCTCTTCGATGTAACATGTCACATTGCACCTGGATACATTTCCTTGTTATTAATTCAACTGGTAACTGTAAAACTTTTTGGTCTCGGTGAACATAACCGTTCCCAATAATTGATCTGATCAGAGGACTTGATTGGGTGGTGGCTGCATGTCTTCTGTCTAATAGCTAGATCCCTTCCTGGTTTCTTTTAGTCTTGCTCTCTTTCCTTGCTCTCCACCCCTTCCCCCATTCCCTCTCTCTATGTCTCTGCCGTACTACATGCTATGCGGTTGCCAAGTGCTAAGAATCTGTGGAATGTGGGATTGCAGTGCTTTGATAAAGTTTGCTTTGTTCCCGCCGTGACCTGAGCACTTGGAGGGATATGGGACCCTGAGAGTCTGTGCACTGCAAAGTAGACCCTGTACACTAGTGGTATGAAGTAGTGATATGATAATATTTATTATCAAACTGTTTCTGCCTAAAGTACAGTTAGTGTTACTGTAGTAAATTCAAGGGTTGTGATGTTGAATTCTGGGCCAAATTCAAATGGTTTCCGCTTCTCACGCCTTGCCTCTCACTGATTCTCACAAAGCTGCGAGTTTAACAGCTTGAGCGCTCGCTCTGCTGTCCATTGAGCCGTATCCATCTACAGAGCCATACAGGTGTATTAGCCAAGGTTGTGCCTCTGCCTGTGTATTTCACGCTGCTGAACCAGATACTTCAGATGGGTCACTAGACTTCAAAATCAGCTGAACCACGATACAAATGTGTACCAACCCGTATAATTGAGAATTAACCGATATACTCCCAAGTCTAGATAAACATTTTAATGCAAAGAGGAACTTGATGGTATAAATGCTCCCATTTGTAACCTAATGCCCCGCTCTCTACTAATTTGTTCTCAGCGCCCTCTGGCAACCTTTGAACGCCCCCATTGAGAACCTCTGCTGTACAGTCTCATAGCACTGTTTGCTAAGCGTTTACACACGAGCCACATCTCTTTAACAACCTAGCTGCTGACTGCTGCTATCTGGATAGGACATCATAAGGAATTCTTGTTACAAATTTAATTTACATACTCCCATGTGTATATGCATACAGATGTTGTCATATCTCTTAAGTCTGAGTTAACATTTTCAATGTCACATATAAGCATATTGGCTTATGTTTAATTACCTAGAATAAGTGTAGAATTAGAGCTGAAACGATTTGTCGACGTTATCGATAACATCGGCAATAAAAAATTTGTCTACAAAAATTTTCATTGTCGAATAGTCGTTTGATCTCATTTAACGTAACATGAGATCACATTAAACTGTATAAATTATGCGTGATAGCAGCACTGCAGTTCACGCCTGACTGAGGAGAGGAAGAATTACACAGTAGGGTTGTGCCGATGGACGATATCATCGTCCATCGTGATGGCTGACCAACATCACGATGTAGAGCCACCATCGTGATGCCACGCCCCCTTTTGCGAGTCTTGCTAGTGTGACTCACTAATCCTAGTCTCTTCTATAGTTAACCTAAAAATTTGCAGGGATTGCTCTGTAAATTAAATTGAGAATATAACTAATGCATATATGCTATTTTAAATACTGTGGTATATGCCAGAGACGTGACGTGTTAGTCTGTGAAAATACCGTGAAATATTGATCTTGACATTGTTAGCTTCTTGTCTTTTTTTTACATGCCTTACACTGTACATTTAGATTAAAATATGTTATGTTGTAGGCTACAAGAAAATAGCCTTTATTAATTAATTATTAGTAGTTGTAGTGTCTCAGAAAATCTTGCTCATTGTCACATAGCTCTTGTATACACTGAAGCGGCAGTTTAAGATAAACCCAGACCAGCGAACGTCAAATAACTTTTGTCTGGTTAATACTGTTAAAGAAAAATTTCCTTGGCCATAAATCCATAATGTCAAATCAAATGAAAGAAACAAGGTGAATATGAATAACACACATTTATTAAAACATAGAAGAACAACAAATAAAGAACAGGAAAACGGGAACAACACTCATTTCAACTAACATTTCACTTATAATTAGCAGCACAATTAACTTCAGCACAGGCTACAAAATAAATTATGTTATTGAAATATTGTAAAGTGGTCATATGAACTACACAAATGAACGTTTAAAAAATAATATGCAAAATCGAATAGCTCCGCAACGGATGGCGAAAAATGCGTAAAGAAGTCTAATATATTTCACCATAGACCATGTTTAAATTTCGATGTTTCTGGCCAGAAATACCAACATATTCACTTTATCTGGTTTTAATAAGCTGCGGATTGGAGTAACTACACTACCCGCTGTGCTGAAGACCCGCTCTGATGGAGTACTGGTAGCACATATGCACAGATTTCCGTGCTAATCTTGCCATGAACGGAAACCTTTTGTCGTTCGTTTTCACCAAGTCAGCGGGTCCTCTTCCCCATCAATGGCCATTTCCTGCAGGTACATGGTCATTTCTGCCTCGACCTTTTGCTCATCAGTGAGTAAAATAACGAAATTATAGTTTTTAAGTGGAATATAGTATTTATGTAAAGAGTTATTTTAAAATAAATAGTGCATAACTCTTCTTAAGTGAAAGCTAAAAAAAAATGCTTCACGTGTCGTGCAACCTACTGATAAAGCGCTGACGAGTCATTAGTTGGGTTAGTAAAATAACGAAATAATAATTTTTCATATAATTTTTGAAAATTATATGAAATTATATAATCCCCACCCCCCCCCCCACCCCACCGACGATATCGTCGTCCATCGCGATGTTTTACTGTCAACATCGTCAACTGCTAATTTAGGGGACATCGCCCAACCCTATTACACAGCTCACAGTCCAGATGCACTCTAAACTTTCCAAAAAGCTTCAGGGGATGTAGATCGCAAAGTACAAGGGAATTATAAAAAAATACCAAATAAGTAAATACAGAAGCACTCTCGTTGTGGAATAAGCAGAGCTGGCGCTCTTTAAAGGAAACATCTTAAATGCAGTTATATTTAATGCATTATAGCTTTATTAAAGTTAAAATAATACAGAAGCAGATCCTGTAAATAACTACAAACTCCGAAAATGGCATTTGTCTGTGCGGTCAGCACCACTTCTATGAGTTGCGTGAATGTCCCGATCTAAGGGGTAGAGATTGAAACTGCACAAAGGCTGATGTACACTGTCGCTGGGATGCTTTTCCCTTGAGCGTGCACACTTGCTGCAGATAGATTATATTGTGGTGGCTCGTGACTTATTGAAACATAATGTAGGTCACTGTCCATTTCTTATCGTGAAGAAAATGGGTAAATAGCAGCTTTATTGATATGAGAGTTTTTTTTTTTTTTGTTTGTGAGTTATAGATGGATTGATGTGAACAAAAAGGTTAGAGAGGGCAGTCTTCGTGCCATTATACAAAATACGTTTATGAATAGTTTTGGCTTGTTTTCCAATGAAAATATCTAAAACTCTTTCAAAACAATGTACATTTACTTTATGAACTATACTGCAGAAGAAAAAACTGTTATCTGAGAATGTTGAATATAATATTAAAAAACAAATATTTTAAAATATCTAAACATCCTTTAAAAAATATGCATTCACCTGAGAAGCAGCATATATGATATTTAGATTGCTTTTAGAGAATAGATGTGTATTTTGTCTTTACTGCACTCGTGGAAGTATTACCAAGTGAAAAAAAAAAACACTTATACAAAATACACTTATATTTAAGATACATTCTCTTAAAACAATTCTGCAATGTTGCTTCTCAGGAAAATATATCTTGTTGTAAGGATTCTTAGACAATTTTAAATGGAAAACAAGACAAAAACTCTTGATAACAATATATATTTTTTTGCTGTGAATTTCTTTACTTGATTAAACGTAATAAAAATTATTTTTCCCTTTTAACTCAGTGAATGTCATTTAGAGGTATTATTAAAAGATGATTTGTCCTCTTTATTGTTAGTAAGCACGTTTAATACAACCTTTTAAGTCAGGACACAAGCTGAATAATCGGTTAAGAGCTAATGATTAATAGTTGCAACAATTGCCAAATAGTCGAATAATCGTTCTAATAATCGCTAGATTAATCGATTATCAAAATAATCATTAGTTGCAGCCCTATGCAGAATCTTAAATATTTTTTATATTAATTTTATTTCTTAGTCATGTTTCTTTAATATTTCTCAAAATCCTAAAACTCGCTAATGTTTAAATAAAGTTTTCAATATCAGATACTCAATGTGGACCACACTGAATGTTCTCAAAATTGAGAAATATTCTTAAAAGGGAAGGCTTAGTGAGAGATCATGAAAAATATTTAGTAAATGCCAGTAAATGCAATCCTTTTAGTTAATTCATAAATATCTGACAAGAAAGCATTTTCCTAACTCTGGGAATGAGTTTCTGAATGCATATATAGCTGAGTGCTCTCTGCAGTAATAGATTCCTTTCAAAGAAAAGAAACAGGCTCACTCCAAAATCTCACTCCCAAAGTGTCACTTTTTCAAAATAGACACATGGTTATTCACACAGCACACACATTTCCAGTTTCAGAGGCCTGTTGGATGGAAAGGTTGAAGAAAAAGTAAGACTGATGACAGAAAATTATGTTGATTTATTGGTATTATACGTGCAAGTTGGCATTCCCAGTATAGTGGCCTTACAGAGGTTCTTTGGCTAGAATTTAGGGAGTAGAGACATTCATGAGGAAATGTGCCATATCAGCCCTCACAACAGCTTCATTTAGAGAGTAAACACAGAGATGGACACTTGGTGATTGTGCTTTGTGATTGGAGGGGGTGGGTTTGCAGGAAGCTAGTCTGCTGTTTGTGTTTAGGAGACGTTTGCAGTTCGCAGGGATAGCTTGCGTGTGAAGCTTCATCAGATTTGCCCTCTGTGGGAGAGTTATGGACAAAACAAACGGTGGTTCCTCTCAGTATTTTCAATGTAAATATGACATTTCTCCTCTGTCATGGTAACCAGCCTTCATAGCGTAAAACCGATACAGGTAGGGTAAACCTAGTCAGAATAACTGTCTCTCCATAGAAACAGAGGTAGGACTGACAAAAGACTACTCAAGTCTGCAATCTTATTGCAGTTGGCTTTAAGTTCTGTTCCAAGTGAGCTGCCTTTCTGCATATTGTCTACATAGGCAGCTGCCTTCTATTACAGTATCTTAAAAAAGTGTCTGATTTGGAACACTCTATATAGGCAGCAACTCAGCATGGCATTCAAATAGTTCTCCTCACACAAAGTGTACAGAATACTCGACTCGCAATAGAGTGCAACAGTATGGTTCTGTATTGAAAAATCCCATAAATTTTTCCCATAGACAAATTGATTTTCGACGTTAACTTATAAACCTTTATAGACAGGTTGTTTATCAATGGTATATGCTTCCGTTGAAGCCATCAGTCCATGTTATTTCAGCTTCATTGTTTAACAATCGTGTTTTATATGGGGAATTCTTGGTAAAAACTACAATACCCATGGTCTAGCAGAGAAAGCATCACCATGGCCAACAAAGCCTCCTATGGAGGATTTTATTAGAAGCCTATGCAAAAAATGAATGGGTAAAATACTTAATACTAAAACATAAAAATACTTCCTGAACCTAGATGGGACACCACAAATGGCACTTTTCCACTGCACGTTATGGTTCGACTCGACTCGCTTTACTTTTCGGAGCTTTCTTTTCCACTGCTGTTTAGTGCCGCCTCAGGACCGCTAGCTGTTTGCTACTAGCTCGTTGTGCTGCATAAAGCAGTTGGTTTATGATGATTTTACACAAGTGTAACAGTTAAATTGGCCTGGTTGTTTTAGATGCAAACTTTCCAGTAGCTGGTCAACTAAATAGAGTTAGATTTTCAAGCAGAGTATATATTTAACGGACCATCCTCCATTGTGGAGTTCAGTGCACTCTCCCTCCCATTGCTCGCTGGTATAGATAGCGTCAATTTGGTCGAACCACTTCCACTTTTCCTTGATGGTTCTGTAGCCACTTAAAAAAAAAATCATTTATTTATTTAGAGTAGAGTAGAGTAGAGTAGAGTAGAGTAGAGTAGAGTAGAGTAGAGTAGAGTAGGGTCGAGTCGAGTCGAGTCGAGTTGTACCATGCAGTGGAATAGCCCCAAAAGTTGAGAAAAGTTTAACTTTATGCAAATGATGAGCAACATTCGGGAGCCATTATCAATGGGAATGAGTGAAGCTCACGTCATCCATCTTCTGTGAGATACTGGATCTGAGTGTGACAGAGAAGATGTTACTGTAAGCATTTTCACAGTTTTATGTGATTTGCCTGTAACCACATCCACTCACTGACCTCTATATTAGGAACACCTGTACACCTACTTATTCATGAGGTTATCTAATCAGCCAACCATGTAGCAGCAGTGCAGTGCATACAATCAAGCAGATACGGGTCTGGAGCATCAGTTAATGTTCACATCAACCATCAGAATGGGGTACAAATTTGTTCCACGGAGAATGGTCAGACCGGGTTCAGCTGACAGAAAGGCTACAGTAATCAAATCACTTTATTGTCACTCAACCATATGCACAAGTGCAACAGTGGGTGAAAGTCTTGGGTGCAGTTCCGAGCAATATAGCAGTCAATGTAATCAGAATCAGAATCAGAAAAAGCTTTATTGCCAAGTACGTTTTTTACGCATACAAGGAATTTGTTGTGGTGTTGTAGGTGCGTTCAAACAGTCTCTAAATATATGAACAAGAATAAAAATATAAATATAAATATGTCCACGCAGTATCAATTAAAAGTAAGTATAAAATAAAAAGAGCAGAGTAGTGCAGTGAAATGTAGAGCTAGAGGTGGAGTGTGGAGAGTGTCAGGGTGGGTACCGGGCATTGTTGATAAGGCAAGTGGCGGATGGGAAGAGATGTAAGTGCAGTGTAGTTCTAGCGGGAAGACTAGCAGCTGTACATCATTGCACCATTAGCTGTGTAATTCCCAGCCAATCACATGCAAGCCATTGCTTTATTAGTCTGCTCACAATCTATCACATGGCTGTTTCAGTGTGCTAACATGGCCACCTGCATGGGGGTAGGCTCCTCGCCCCTGCCTCCTATCTCTGGCAGGATATGACAGTTCCGAGTACAACTTCTTCAGACCGCTAGATGGGGCCTACACCAAAGAGAGACACTACTTTTCTGTTTTATATTCATCAAATAAATGTCATCTTGAATTTTACTCAAGTCTGCAAGTCTTACTGATAGAATGACAGTGATGAGACATATACCAATGTAGAATAAACATTAGATTTACACAACACAATTTACAAAACTAATATACACATAATTTCTCACAACACTATATACAAATAATAATATACATTGTACAGTATACAATACACACAATATAGCATACAATAAAAATAATATACAGTATATTAATGTGCAGTAAGGATGTATAGTGTCATAATGACATTTAGGCTGTCGGTTGATGCCAGTGTGTTGTTAAGAGAAATATAATTATGACAGTCCAGTGTGAGATTAATAAAGTGCAGTGCTGATATATGTTGATCATGAGCAATCAAGAGTTCAAAAGTCTGATTACATGGGGGAAGAAGCTGTCGTGAATTCACCTGGTGCAGGTCCTGATGCTGCGATACCGCCTGCCTGATGCTAGCAGTGAGAACAGCCCATGGCTCGGGTGTCTGGAGTCTCCTCCAAGCTTTTTTTCGCACACCGCCTGGTGTAGATGTCCTGGAGGGAGGGAAGCTCACCTCCAATGATGTGTCTGGCTGTTCGCACCACTCTTTGCAGGGCTTTGTGGTTGAAGGCGGTGCTGTTGTCATACCATGCAGTGATGCAGCCAGTCAGGATACTCTCTACTGTGCTGGTGTAGACCTGTGTGAGGATGCGGTGGTTCATTCCAGACTTCCTCAGCCGTCTCAGGAAGAAGAGGCGCTGGTGAGCCTTCTTCACAACGGCCTCAGTGTGGACAGACCATGTGAGTTCAATCAGTCAATCATGGTATTCTTTTGTCGCGTTTGCATTGTATCGGTCTTTCTGAAACAGCATTAGGTTGGATCAGGAACTATTTAAAGAATAGGTGTCAAAGAGTGCAAATTAAGGGGTCTCTTTCTGAAAAGCTCACCATTGAATCTGGTGTGCCACAGGGGTCCATTTTGGGTCCCCTGTTGTTTACATTATATATTAATAATCTTGGTGATAATCTATCAGACGCAAGTATCCATTTATATGCCGACGATACTATTATCTATTGTTTTGCATCTTCTATTGATAATTGCATTTTAAAGTTGCAGAAAGCATTTGAATTAGTTCAGTGTAACCTATTTTCTTTAAAATTAGTCCTAAATGATAAGAAAACAAAATGCATGGTCTTTTCTAGGAAACATAAGACTGATTCTTCTCCACCACCTATTTACACATTGCAGGGTAACTCTATAGAACTGGTCTCCTCTTACAAATATCTAGGGTTTGTGTTGGAAGAGGACTTATCATTCAAGTTACATGTTAAACAACTGCTGTCTAAGTTAAGGTTACAGCTGGGGTTTTATTTTCGGAATAGTGCATGTTTTTCACAGTCAGCCAAGAGAAAGTTGGTGGAATCTACCTTCTTACCTATCTTAGATTATGGAGATGTTTTTTACAGAAACACTACTAAAGCTCTCTTACAATCAGTAGATTCTGTTTATCACTATGCTCTAAGATTTATAACTTGCACAAAATATCACACTCATCACTGTGCACTGTATGAAATGGTAGGTTGGCCTTCACTTCACATAAGAAGGTACAAACACTGGCTCATACTTGTATATAAGGCATTAGTCGGCCAGCTTCCTCAATATATGAATAGCTTAATAACTTTTAATATTCAAGGGTATAATCTACGTTCAAGTAGATATATTCTTTTAAATGTTCCTTTAATGAAGACAGAGTTTGGAAAAACTGCTTTTATTTATAGTGCATCAGCTGCTTGGAATGAGATCCAAAGTTCATTGAAACTTGATGTACTTATTTCTATAAATGAGTTCAAGTTACATTTAAACAAATTATTCAAATCTGTCTGCACTTGCTCTTAACGTTTAATCTTGTTTTATTGTTGTATATGTGTGTGTTGTGTAATCTGTTTTATGTAGTTATGTATATTGTGTGTTGCTACCTTGGCCAGGGCTCACTTGTAAATGAGATATTTATCTCAATGTGATTATTTCCCTGGTTAAATAAAGATTAAAGAAAGAGTTCCATGTGGACACGAGGAACTTGAAGCTGATGACTCTCTCCACCTGTGCTCCATTGATGGTGCTGGGGCTGTGTTCTGAGTCCACCACAAGCTCCTTGGTCTTACTGACATTGACGGAGAGGTTGTGCTCCTGGCACCAGGATGTCAGAGTGTGCATCTCCTCTCTATAGGCTGTTTCATCATTGTCAGTGATGAATGATGGCTTTATGATGGCATTGGAGCTATGTGTTGCCACACAGTCATGTGTATACAGGGAATACAGGAGTGGGCTGAGAACACAGCCCTGCGGGTCTCCTGTGTTGAGGGTCAGTGGTGAGCAGATGTTACTGCCCATTCTGATCACCTGGTGTCTGCCTGACAGGAAGTCCAGGATCCAGCTGCACAGCGAGTTGTTTAAGCCCAGAGTCCGGAGTTTTACTTCAAGCTTGGAGGGCACTATGGTGTTGAATGCTGAGCTGTATTTACAAACAGCTTTCTCACATATACGTTCCTTTTTTCCAAGTGGGAAAGAGCAGTGTGTATTGTGACTGCAATGGCATCATCAGTGGAGCGGTTGCTTCTGTAAGCAAACTTTAGTGGGTCCTGTTAGGCTGGCAGAGAGCAGGTATGGTCTCTGATAAGCTTTTCAAAGCACTTGCTGATGATGGGAGCAAGAGCAAAATGACGGCAGTCATTAAGGCAAGTTATCTTTCACTGTTTTGGTATGGGCACAATGGTGGATGTCTTAAAGCATGTAGAAACCACAGACAGGGAGCTGGAGAGATTGAAAATGTCAGTTAAAACACCCGCTAGTTGATTCGCACATGCTCTGAGAGCACAGCTCGGAATGCCTTCTGGACCCGCAGCTTTGCGAATATTCACATGTTTAAGAGAGCAGGTTACATCCGCAACAGAGACAGTAAATGAACTAACCTCTGCTGCATCGGGCATGGGAGTTCTCTCCATGGAGGAGATGTTGTTTACCTCAAAACGAGCGTAAAATGTGTTGAACTGTGCTTCCACTTTGTTTTTGTATTGTTGTTTGGCTGTTTTTAATGTTTTGCGGTGAGTATAACTGGAATGTTTATATTCCTCAGTGTTCCCGGAATTAAAAGTTGAGGTCCACTAATTTTATTGCCGCATAAACACGCTAGTAATCCACAGTTTCTAGTTAGGGTAGATCCGTATTGTTTTGGTTGGCACTACATCATCTATGCACTTCCTGATGAAACACGTTACGGTATCAGCGTAGACCTCGATGTCGTCATCAGAGGTGGACCGGAACATCTCCCAGTCCACGTGATCAAAACAGTCCTATAGCGTAGTATCTGATTGGTCCGACCAGCACTGGATCGTTCTGAGGGCGGGTGCTTCCTGTTTCAGTTTCTGCATATAAGCAGGCAGAAGGAGAATGGAAGAGTGGTCCGATTTGCCACTGGTGGGTGGAGGATGGATTTGTAAGCATCTCAGAAGGGAGAGTAGCGGTGATCTAAAACCTGGTCCTGGTTTAAGGAAAAATGCAACCTACAAATCACACTCATCATTGATTATGTGAAATAGATTGTTCATCTTGTTAATGATTTGATGCATGAGCAACTGCTACAGTTTATATAAAAACACTCTACCTGCAGAATGTTTTAGCAGCAAGAAAACAGTTTCTTTATCAAATTAGAATGACTCTGAGTGAGTCTGATTTATACATTGAAAGATTGTTAATCTTGGTCCTGGTATGATGCATTGAGCACTGCAGGATATGTAAAAACTCTCTCACCTGCAGAATGTTCATTTTAAGAGGCAAGAGAACTAGTTCCTTTTTTATCCTCATCTGTGATCCGAATTTCAAAAGCTATGGCCAGTTGTGCAATCCACCAATACCATAAGAGTGACAGCCGACAGCTGTAGGAAAGGCAACTAGCGACATATAGTACAATGACTCACGATGACATCAATCGACAATGGAGGTGTGAACGGGGCTAAAGAAGAGCATATAATTAAGTTACCTACCTTTTTTTAACAGCCTTAATGTTGGGAACATTATGATGCCTTAAAGTGCTGCCTCCATAGGCAGCTCACAAGTTTTTAGATCAGAGTAATAGTTTTAAGCTGTACTTGTGATACACTTGTGCCAGCAATGGCAAAACATTTTTAGAATGTTAGGGTTACAATCAGGATCGGGCTTGCGTAGCTGTCTGCATAGCTGGCAACGAACAGCTGGCAGTACGGGCTACTGTAAACATCCTTGACTGGAAGCTGGTGCTTAAGATTGAGCTTTCAGTCAGATGTTTGCAACAGCCAACTGCTGTTACACTCACCCAGAGCCCTGTGCCAGGAGAACACAGACACACCCATAGCACTGGAACAAGCCATCAGAATATATAATGTTCAGGTTGATGGGGTCTAAATACTTCTAGTCTCCAGTTCTAGCCCACAGTCTGTTCACCGACCATCTGATGTATACAACAGTATTGCACACAAAACTGGTAAGTCATTGAGAAAATCTCAGGATCCAATCAGATTGTCCGACATCAATACAACTACTGGAAAATGTTATCAGTCTTTGCAGCAAGAAAAAAAAGTGTTTAAGAGGTACTGGTTTGATGAAATGAATATTTGTGAAGAAGAACTGATCACTGCCACAATATACCAAGTTAATTTGCAAAATTTTGCTAGGTTTGTGACTTCAAATCTTTAAAAGAAATACAGAGTTTTGTTTGAGGCTCTTAGTAGCAAGCAAACTAGATATTCACAAGCAGAACTGTATATTCCACTTAAATTTCTGTCTGTTAAATAATTATTATTTTGGATGGACCGAAATTCTGATCACAAAGTTTTCCATGCCCATCATTTATTGTGGAATAATAAACTTCAGATTTGCCCACCCCTAACTAATCATGATGTAAAATCAAAACAAACTGTCTCTTCCAGTCTTAAGTGTGCAGGTAGTGGTCAGAATAAGCTGCAAAATGGACCTTATGTCGGAACTCAAAAGTAAGTCAGCGGTAGGGCTGGGTGATGAATTGAATTTTATTTTCAATTACGATTTTAGCTTCCAACAATTTTATTTTCAATTACGATTTTAGCTTCCAAAAAACACTCCGGCATTATATCTTTAAAATAAGTTCAAATAATAAGGAAACTGGCATTTCTCTGTATGGTCAGTGCTGCGTGTTATGAGTTGGGTGAAGTGACCGGGGAAGAGATTGAATCTACTCCCGGGTGATGCACACTCTGATGCGGGGACACTCGACCCTCTTAGCAAGTTTGGTGAAGATTATAACGTGATGGCTTGTGACGTAGTGAATCATAATATGTGTCTGTTCACTGTGTATCTTAAAATGCATTTTTGATTAGTCTTTTTTTTGGCTTGCTTTCAAAAAAATATCAAACAATTTTTTTTTAAAACAATGTACAATTACTTTAGGAGCTATACTGCAGAAGAAAAAATTACATAAATAACAAAAAAATAACCCCCTATATTTGTGATTGCCTAGGCCTGTGTCACTTATTAGAAAGTTCACATTCTTATTCTGCTGTTGAAAGTAATCCAGAGCACATCATTTTCATAATCATGTGTTCTGAAACATGCTTGTGTTTTCTGAAAATGCTCACACTAATGCGTGCCTGAACAATCAAATACGTTTCAAAATTCTGCCAAAATGCCTGTCTTGGTGAGATATTCATGTAAACACAGATAGTGATGTCATAAGTGAACGAAAACAGTGGAGAAAAAAACGGTTTTGTATTAAAATGTAGGACTTGTAAGTAAAAATGTCAGCTAAAAGACCTGATGCCGTCTAGTGTGGTGTATCATTATTATAATCAACCAAACAAAACAAGAAAAAAAGATAACACTCACTGCTCTTGACTGGGTAAATTTAGTAGCTTTAAAAAGTATTAATGTATTATAATCATACAGTGTAGACCAGTAGTAGTTTTATGTTGCATTTCATTCTGAATGTTTGCTTGAATACTTGATAGCCTACTGTTGTTAATAACGTTTAAAGCTGTTAAAAAAGCACAGAATTATTTTAATTATAATTTTTTGTTCTATTATTTTTAATCTATTTCTATTCATTGCTGGGGTTTTTATTGTCATTTTATTACTGACTGTTTGCTAGTCTTGCATAATTACTTAAGAATTTGAAAGCGTTCTTCCATAATTAACATATTAGTTAGTGTAATTATTTGTTGTGGTATTGAAGCTGGTATTGAGAATGGTCAAATTTCTCTACAGACTACTGAAATGTTGGTATTGTGATAATGTATAGCATTTACTGTACATGGTAGATCTTTCTGCAATAACTTGATGAAAAAGTAGATCTCATTCCATAGAAGTGTGAGCTGCCCTGCTGTAAATTCTGGTGATGGAGGCTTTCCTTTTTTTGACTACCATACGTAACATAAAATAATTACCATATGACAATAGACTCCTCCCTTACACATTGCAGTTTAAATTTCAAATTCAAGGAAATCCACTGTTAAAAAGACCATTTTTCTTTTTTTAAAGTTCAATAAATGCATGATGTTTCCAAAGTCAATGAGTAATCATGTTAAATAATCGTGATCTCAATATTGACCAAAATAATTGTGATTATGATTTTTGCCGATCCAAAGCTGCTGCAATAGCGTAGCTGTGTGAACTGAGATGGGCTGAAATGAATGAGGGATATCAACCATGTGTGTGACACATCAACAGCAAACAGAAGTTTGAGAGGGAACCATAACGGGGCTCTTCTCCATGGGCTTCGGTGGAATCAAACTTTATCTCCAGAGGCCAAATGTCAACATCAGAAGCCAAGGGTTGCATTTGTGTCAGATTAACACTTTCAACCATGTAAAGTACATTCCACCCAGACACCTGCAGAGCACTAAGACCCAGATTAGCGGAGCTGCCCCTGCACCGGGTCACTCCTTCTCAGAGTTTCAAAGGCCTGTAACTCAGATCCCGAGAGCATAGAACTCTTGCTTTCCCACCACCTGCATGAAGGCTCCCACAGGGTGTGTGATGAAAAGCCCAGAAATGTGATCCTGAAGAAAAGCTTTGGTCAGCAAAGGAAAAACATTCCATCTTACAGAGTCCATTCACTCAAATAATACATTAATTGAAAACTACCTTAAAGGTAAAAGTCAATTTTTCCTATTTATTAAAGCTTTGTAAATTATTAGGCACTGCTGAAAACTCTGCTAAATGTTTGTCTCAAACATTTCATTTCACTCCAGTTAATTTCAGTTTTGTAAACTGTGTTTTAGGCTTTGTGGTGTCCACTTTTGTCTGGTCTGTGGATTTATGGTGTATTTTACAGCAGTAAATGTATTGTTCTATTAACACACTGTAATTCCCTTTATTCTTTTGTTATTTTGAGCCAAATATCTGTATTTTTATGCTTTGCCTGCTGAAATAGAGGTTTTATTATCAAAAAAATAGCTCTTTGCTTGAACTTGATTCAATAGTGGACAGTAGATCCACATGTTTGAAATTAGTTTTATTAACTTGAAATTACTATGTAATCTCAACTCAAACACTTTGTGTAGAAAGAACCTAGCTGAAATGGGTAAACGCAACAAAATTAGACATGTCAATGTAACTCAAATTAGTCTCTTTTTTTTCTTGTAATTTATGTACTAACTAGCAAAAGTGAATGTTAACCTGCTAAACACATGCAGGTTAGAAGCACTACAGAGTGTAGTTTATTAACTATGCTACGGTTAGCATAGCAACTACTCAATGAAGTGAGCAGTTTCATGTTTGACATCTACCTGTCCTAATTTTTAGCTCAGGCACCTCTCTTCACCATAATAGTAACACCCAAAACTCCAACATAATAGAAACTATTCTAAATCTCAACATATCAAAACATGAAACACTGACAAGTGTCCCCCTTTATATTCATATTTAACAAAAACACATAAAATAACTTTTAACATTAAGGGCTCTATTTTCATGAGTGAGCAAAGCGCAGCGTTACACACTACAACCCTGCCCAATTTTCGTAACAGTGCTAATTCTCGTGCCAGTGCAAATGGGTGTGGGTGGGAGTGTTTGCCCTACTGTGGGTGTTGGCGCGCAAACTGTGGGTCCATTTTATGTAAATTAAGTGGTGCAAAGTGCAATTAACATTTTCCTAAGAATTTGGTCATTGCATGAAGACGTTTCAATATCACCTCTTAACTCAGTGTAAAGTCCAAATTCAGTTAATGTATTCGCAATTCTGAGATTTTACCAGCAGGTGAAGGCGAGAGTAAAATGTTTGGATTTGGTATGATTTTTTTGAACACTGCATTATTTTGATTATTGTTTCGTTTTGACGTGTAATTTGAATTTATGGTTGCGATTCTCACGTGGTTCTCGCTCTTAATGGGGCATGTGGTAAGTTGTGCGTGGATCGCGAAGAGTAGCATGAGCCTCTGCGGTGTCATGCACAGCGAGCCACATGATAAGATGCATGGATTAGAAGTGGAGGCAACTGAGACTATCCCCTTTTCTCCCAATTACCACTACTTAGTAGGTCCTCGTGGTGGCGCGGTTACCCACCTAAATCCGGGCGGCGGAGGACTAGTCTTAGTTGCCTCCACTTCTCCAGTTGCCTCATCGACAAAGATATAAATTATGTTTGTGGTCTGACATCCTGATGTTATGTGCACTTCAGTCTATGATACCTTGTTGTATTAAGCTCATACTTATTGATGGTTTCTTGGTAATTGCTAAATCTAAGAGACCGATTTAATGAGCACCCGGTTTCAGCACTCTGGACAGCTCTCTTAGGTTGACCCTGCAGACACCCTGTCCTAAGGGAGAGACAGTCCTAAGGGACGTCTTCGGTGTGATATAAATCCATACAAGCAGAGACTATTGAAATGGAATTCTGATCCTCTTGTTTCTTTACAGTGACTGACCTATAACAATGTTTAGGCTACATTGTGACAAGTTTGCAGGTTAGAAATTTTACTAAATATAACTGATTATATGTTTACATAGTATTACAAAAAGGAAGTATCTGTTTCTATATTAAGAATGGGCTTATGATAAACATTGCTGTATTTTTTAATAAGCTGACAGTGGCAATTTTTCTAAGCCTGTTTTCAATTAAAATGCTGGGTTGTAAATTGTGTAGGACATTCATAATAAAAGGGTTATTTTACCCAAAAATGAAAATGATGTAATTTAATCACCCTCATGTCATTCCATATCTGTTTGACTTTCTTTTCTTTTTTGAGGAACACAAGAGGAAATATTTCCAAGTATGGTGTTGCTCTTTTTCAATAATAAGTGAATGGGAAAATTCTGCCTCCTTTGTGTACAATGGGGAAAAAAAGAAAAGAAAGCAATTCAAGTTTGGAACTATATGAGGGTGAATAAATAATGACAGAATTTGATTTTTTTTTTTTTTTTTTTGGTGAATGGATGAAATTTATGAATGTAAATATTTTAAGTAAACACATTTTTTTAATGTCTGGGCTTCTATGTTACTAAAAACAATTGTGAATTATGAATTTTGTAGTAATTCATATATTTGTATATATATATATATATATATATATATATATATATGTTGTGATTTTTCATTATCTTGCCCTGAATTCACTAAGCCCTAGAATTTTATATCATGTGTCTTTTGTCTTTTTCCAGCCCCTCCAGTTTAAGCATTCTGTCCCCTATTGTCCCTCTCGTAAACTCAATCACTCTTTTTCTCTCTCTGTTTCTTGTCCTTCACCCCTCTCTATGCCCATAGGCTGGCACCAAGTCTGATGACTTTTCCCAGAAGATTCAGCAAAGACACAGAGAGAGGCAAAAAGAGAGAGCTTTCTTGTCCAATAAGAGAAAAGGCAACTGAAGAATGTGAAAAGCTCCCATTCAGGCCGGTTCACAGGGGCTTGGAGCGGCCCCATCCTCATAAGGGAGGAGGGATTGCTGCTTTGGGTGGGTGGGCTTGTAATCCTGGACAGGGGCCAGGAGTGCTTCAGAGGCTCATCAGATGACGCTGGTCCGTGGGAGCGTCCAGTGCCTCTTCATTGTCCCATAGGATATCGGCTCCGTGTCCTTCTATTTTCTCACACAAACAAACTCTCCTTGCAGTCCTTCTACCCCCAGAGAGCAGCACCAGCCAGTAGGCAGCACAGAATGTGCCTCTATTAATAGAGCGGTCAGATTATCTGAAAGACTAATGACCAGCATGACCAGATTACTGAAAGGCACAGCTGTAACATAGTCTTATCGACTTCCCTTCATTAATGTCCTCTGATATTCCCTGAATATCTAAGAAAAGTGTTTTTCTTGCTTGACAAGTGCAGTTTTCTTTCCTGTGTTTCTTTCCAGTTTTCTTTCCATATTTCCAATTGAAACAGGAAGCTGGGGTGGGACATATCAAAGGGCTTGTCCCTTTTTTTAAAACAGCCCAGACCTATCTCATCGTGAATTTGGTGACAGTCAAAATTTTAACCACTAAACTGAAAGTTTCCACATACTGGCACCAAAAACGAGTTCTTTTTATTTGTAAATTATGTAATACAGTCAAGGGAGCATATTTTATTAACCATACACCCTTTTCCAAACCCCAACCCTGAACCTTACTATCAGTGGTAGTAAAAATGTTATCTTAAAGGAAAAATGCAACCTCTGAATCATGCTCATCATTGATTATGTAAACACGATGCGACAAGGTTCTTTTAACTCTCTCAAGGAGGAAGCGGGAGACGGGTAACAATTCAACGTGCATTTTTATTTCCCAAACAAACTTCAGAATGCTTTCCAGCTTCAACACAATGACCAAACACATGAACACACTGATGCGTGCAACTCTCTCTCCACTCCGGCGGTCTGGATTACCCTTTAATCCCTCTCTGCTCTCACTGCAAACACAAAACAGCTGTTAGAGGTGATTTCCCACAGGCATCAATCCTTACCATACTCACTCTCTGCCTCACTCCCCACAGATGTCACTTAGCCACGCCCTCCTCACCACCCGACTCAGCCACCTGGCCTGTCACTTACTCCCCCCACTATTCCTAGAGAGGAAATCCGCAACAGACATCTGCACCCCTGGTCTGTGGACCACCTCAAACTTAAACTGCTGGAGAGCTAGATACCAACAGGTGATCCAGACATTGGCATCCTTCATGCGATGGAGCCACTGGAGCAGACATGGTCTGAACAGAGGGTGAAAGCACGTCCCAACAGATAGTACCGGAGGGTCAGGACCGCCCACTTGATGGCCAAACACTTCTTGATTTTGCTGTACTTAATCTCACATCGAAAGCTTGCGACTAATGTACAGCATAGGGCGCTCCTTTCCCTCCACCATCTGGGACAGTACCGTTCCCAACCCCCTGTCCGATGCGACCGTCTGTAAGCTAAAAGGGAGAGGGCTGGTGATGGTCAAATAATTAGGCACAAACATACGATAATAGCCAGCCAGCTTTGACATTTTATAAGTCAAAGTAGCTCTAACCAACACCTCCCGTCTCGTTTCATTAATTAGATGCCAGGTTTGCCAACTCCTAAACATTAGCCTAGGAGTTCACATAATTTTTCCAGCCTATACTGTGAATGTTTGAATGAAGTATTCAGTATTTACAAGAACAATACAATAATTTGTGCATTTATAATTTAAAACAGATTTTAATTTAGATGAAGATTCAACTAGATTTTAAGACAAATTTAGACATAAATACAGGTAATTCCAAAGGCATCACATACTTATTCTTGCCACTGTAGATGACCTCAAAGCTAACAGACGTGGACTAAAAGCCACAACATATCATGACTTTAAACATAACTCTACTATGCACCAGAGTTGGAGGCCAGTCCTCTTTACTGTCAATGAACACACCGCCACACTGTAATTCATTATGTACTAATTTACATGAATCGAAACTGGATATTCAGGTGATAAATTATTTTCAATAAAGCCATGGCCAGATCTTTCCACCCAGCCTGGCTTCGAAACCCTGTGAGCATCAGGGAGTGTAAACATCCTACACTCTCAGCTGGAGCTCTGCCTGAGGCCGGGAGTGGGATGTTTGCGCTCTCTGACTCAGGAACGCTACAGCAAGACAGATGTCACTATGGCTGCACTGTGGAGGAAACTCCAGTTATATAGAACAATCATCCAGATCTGCATAACCCTTGGAGTCATAGTAAATTTCAAAGAGCTATATACTGGAGGTATATTATAAGGTAGCGTTAACATCACACAACTACACAGTTGAATCTACAATCTGCCTATAACTCTAGTGCACTGATGAAGTTTGTTTTACTATTGCTAATACTTAGGGTTAGGGACTAGTTCAAATCCCTAACCCATAGTATTAAATTTAATGTGAACCTTATTAAGCTCTATTTGTACTATGAACATGAATGATACATCAAATCATGTGCATCGTTGAGGAGAGGTGTACTATTATTCTCCTAAGTGATGATGCTTATGAGACTTAATGTTGAAACAACACCCCAACAATATAGCATAGAGTTGTGCAGTGACAAGCTCCACATTATGTATGTACATACATGTGTAAGATATGCTACAATATGTAGAAACCAAAGGATAAAAAGAGGGCTTCGTCCTTGACTTTGTGGGTAGATCAGTGGTATTTTGAAGTGGATATGGGAGGTTTGTAACACACAGGAAGTGAACTCCATTGTGAGCATTGTAAAGGGCTCTGAGGGTAAGTAGCCTGTCATTAAGATGTTCAGACTGAACTGCAGCCCTTTTTGAAGCTCTTGGACCCCACAGGGTGGGACAACTCTGTCCAACTACAAGCACCCCCACCCAGACAAAGCTGGCTGTGGAATTGCCTGAGAGGAAGTGACTGTTTATATCCGCTAAGGAACAGAGAGAGGCACCCTTCCGATGGGTGTTCCTCCTCTTGCTTCCTTTGACAAATAGGGTCTAGGAATGCTCTTAAAGTAGGTTAAACCCAACTACATGTTCTGATTCTCAATGGTATTTGTGTGCATGCTTAATTCTGTTTGGGTTCCATTCTCTCCTACTTCAATTTTTCCACTTATTTGACATAATCGCTTAAGCATTTCTACAAAACAATCACTAGATGGCAGACTGTCTCCAGGAAATGCCTGGCAAATGACTATAAGGCTTCATGTTGGGTTTTGAAAGAGAATAGACAAAAATGCTTCTGTTCACTAACCAAAAAGATTTAGAAAGTAACTTGAATTTTAGACACAACATGACCAACGATTTTTACTCCAATCAGCACTCTTGGAATGCTGGTTCTGATTGGATGATCGGTATGCATGAATAATCTGCAATGATCCACTGCAAAATTTAAAAGAATTCCAAATCAGAATTTCCAAAATTGCCATCAAAACCAAAGAGACCCTATTCAGCAAGCACTGTGTAAGCCTACATTTATACTAAGGAGTGGAAAAACTGATAGAAAAATTTTGATCACAGGATATCATTAGGTTTTAAAAGTTCCTGTCATCTGGACAAGTTGAAAAACTGAAGTATGACAACAAAGACAGAATTCAATATTAGTTTCAGTTTTCCCTTTTTGCAGTCTTCTTTGAAATGACTCTCGTTCATCAAGATCTTAATGGTGCCAGAGTTCTCTTTTTATCCAATGTGTGGGAACTATTAAATGAATGGAATGTACCCAAACTTCCTAAAATATTTCAAATATCTCACAAAAATCTCTCCCCACAGGTGGCTCTGGAACCAAAATCTAATTTGGTTTGTACAGCTAAAGTCAGAAGTTTACATACACCTTAGCCAAATAGATTTAAACTCAGATTTTCACAACTCCTGACATTTAATCATAGAAAACATGTCCCTGTCTTTGGTCAGTTAGGATCACTACTTTATTTTAAGAATGTGAAATGTCATTACAATTGTATAGAGAATTATTTATTTCAGCTTTTATTTCTTTCATCACATTCCCAGTGGGTCAGAAGTTTACATACACTTTGTTAGTAGTTGATAGCATTGCCTTTAAATAGTTAAACTTGGGTCAAACATTTTGGGTAGGCTTCCACAAGTTGCTGGAACTTTGGCCCATTCCTCCAGACAGAACTGGTGTAACTGATTGAGGTTTGTAGGCCTCCTTGACGCTTTTTCAGTTTTGCCCACACATTTTTTATCGGATTGAGGTCAGGGCTTTGTGATGGCCACTCAATACCCTGACTTTGTAGTCCTTAAACCATTTTGCCACAACTCTGGAGGTATGCTTGGGGTCATTGTCCATTTGGAAGACATAATTGTGACCGAGCTTTAACTTCCTGGCTGATGTCTTCAGATGTTGCCTCAATATATCCACATGAATGTCCTTCATCATGATGCCATATATTTTGTGAAGTGCACCAGTCTCTCCTGCACCAATGTACCCCCACAACATGTTGCTGCCACTCCCATGTTTCATGATTGGGATGGTGTTCTCCGGCTTACAAGCCTCACCCTTTTTCCTCTAAAAAATAACGATGGTCATTATGGCCAAACAGTTTAATTTTAGTTTCATCAGACCAGAGGACATTTCTCTAATAAGTAAGATCTTTGTCCCCATATGCATTTGCAAATGGTTGTCTGGCTTTTTTATGGCGGTTTTGGAGCAGTTTCTTTTTCCTTGCTGAGCAGCCTTTCAGATTATGATGATATAGGACTTGTTTTACTGTGGATGTAGATACTAGTCTACCTGTTTCAGGATCTTTAAAAGGTCCTTTGCTGTTGTTCTGGGATTGATTTGCAGTTTTCACACCAAACTATGTTCATCTCTAGGAGACAGAATGTGTCTCGTTCCTGAGCGGTATGATGGATGCGCTGATTGTTTGTACAGATGAACGTGGTACCTTCAGGTGTTTGGAAATTGCTCCCAAGGATGAACCAGGCTTGTGGAGGTCCACAATTTTTGGCTGATTTCTTTTGATGTTCCCATGGTGTCAAGCAAAGAGGCACTGAGTTTGAAGGTGGGCCATAAAATACATCCACTGGTACACCTCCAATTTTATACACCACCTTTCAGAATCTAATTGGTTAATTGTCTAAAGGCTTGACATCATTTTCTGGAATTTTCGTCCCTTTTTTAGTGTATGTAAACTTCTGACCCACTGGAATTGTGATATAGTCAATTAAAAGTTAAACAATCCATCTGTAAACAATTGTTGGAAAATTTACTTGTGTCATGCATAAAGTAGATGTCATAAAAGACTTGCCAAAACTATAATTTGCTAATATCAATTCTGTATAATGATGTCAATCTAAGTATATGTAAACTTCTGACTTCAACTGTATGTTTCAAGTAATGTAAAAATGGCATTGACATAGTAAACAATGAATTGTAAGCAATTAATATACATGTACTTTTTTTTTATATCTTTTTTGCTTAATAAACCATATGTATTCTTCTTTCTGATTCTGATGCTTTGTTATTTATTTGTTTTTTGGCTTCATTCTTTCATACCAAAATATTTCCTTATAAAATCAAAAACATGCTGACAGTCAGTCGAAACTCTGTATTTAGGTTTAGAGATTATAATAGTACGTAGTTCAGTTTCGAGGGATGTTGACACTCTCGACCACATAAGGAACTGAAACAATGTAGTCCATTGGCTCTCAATACTATGCAGAACATCTGTAGCAGAAACAAACATACTGAGCTGTGACAAAACGGTGACCATGTAGAAAATTCAATATTAAAAAAATTACCAACCATTAGGGGGAAATATTTGCAATCTGGTATTAATTTTCAGGGCATTTTTAACCCTTATTTTAACCAAACTCATGTAAACACCCATATTGTTTATTGTGGCTATACCTTTGAAACTGTGAGTATTTTTACATTAACTGTTAATTTTTACATTAACAGGTTGGCCCCCATTCACATCCATTGTAATCTTTCCTTTTTTTTAAAGAAGAGGCAAGTCAAAATAAAATGGGTGGTAATCAGTATTATGCCACAAATGCTGTCCATTGAGCTTAACTTGTATTGAACCTTTAATCTTTAACTAACTTTAATCTCATTCACATGATTTGTAATGTTTTAAGAAACATGGCGATATGTAAAAACAATTAGAGTTGTGATTAAATGTGTAACATGTAACATCTCACTGTAAACGCAGACCCACTCAGATTTCCTGCGCAATAGAACTTTGTTGGCAGGGGTTAATGCACAAACTTCAGTGTAAATTGGGAATCAGCTTTGATGTAAGACTTAGAAATATTGCAGCCTATTTTCTGGAAGGCCAAAGTAGGCCTCTTTCTTTCTCTGTCTGTTTGTCTATTAGTGTGTGTCTCTCTCTCTGATGGACACACATACTCCCGTTTAACCTGCTTGGGAGCAGCTGTCTGTTTCTCTGACAAAGGCAGAATGCTCTGGTAGGCTAAAGAAGGTCATTCATTCTAATTCCTCATGGCTGCTTACAGTGGAGAATTGAGTTGACAGTGCTGGCTGTTTCATTATATGCACTGATATGACACCCTATCAGCACTTCCTCTTTACACAAAGCAGACGTTTCCCTCAAACAACATCTGGGTTTTCATAAATTAATGCAATGCTAATGGGAAAACAAAGTGAGAACACACAACACAAACAATGTAAAATATCTACAGTGGCCCCAATAAAGTATTAGGACACTTACGCCACACTTAAAAATCACAAATATCTTTGCATTATATTTTCAAAATATTGAATCAGTTGGCATTTATTTTAAATGAATATAGCATAAAGACAAATGCATTTCACATAAAGAAAGTTATTATCAATAAAGGAATTTAAAAGACAGTTTATTGGTGTCAAACTTTGTGGAACATGTCCATAGTTAATGTGAAGAACTACACCTGAGGGTAACTTATTTCACACATTTCATACAGTACACACAAAATCACCTTGGTTAAAACGGTTGGTTAAAAGTAATTGCAAAACTTTTCTCAGAAGTGTGAGGTTAGTGCTGAGAAATGGTCTAGCAACATTTGTTTGCCACATGGTTTTATATTTTTTTAATATAATGTTTTTTCTAGCACACTTAGCACATTATTTGCCATCAGTTTGTTGAAGTAATCAAAAGAGTATTGGCTCTCATATATGCATGAATACTGAATAGTCACTCTCTGATCTCTCCGATAAGCTCTTAAAATGCCTCTATCTTTCCTTCTCTCTGTACACAAAAAAGTTCTGTGGCACATCTCTGTCCTCCCTATCGAAGGAGGAAGTGGGAACCAGGTGAACAATCACAAAGACTTGTAATGAGACATATTTAAACTAAAATACAACTTAAAAGTACTTTGCAGCACATGAATGCCAGCACGCACACTCACACACGCAGTTCTGTGTGACACTAACACTGTTTGCAATGCAGAATGCAGACGTTTAGCTGCTGCATGCATCTCTCTATCGAACTGGCATCTCAGGCTCCTCTTTATTCCCCTCCCGGCTGATTGGGGTCACTCAGCACCAGGCGTCCATCCTTATGGTCCGCCATGTCCCCCCCTTGCCACATACCCCCAACGCATCATTAAGGCCGTGGAACCATCCGGTCTGATTTACTTCCCCCCTATTCCTGGAGGGGAGGTTGCCCTTCCAGACGTTCTGCCACCGGCTGTTCGTCCCTGCCTCCTGGGAATATGAGTAGGATGAGGGGAGGGTGAGGGGGGAGAAAAAGAGAGAGAGCAAGAGAGGAGACAGAGTGAAAAGAAAAGGGGAAAAAACTCTGGTTCCCGACCTTGCCGCTATTCAGTCCTCAGCCAGCTACACAGCTGTCATCAGCGATTCTGGGCGATGACACTGGACCCCTCATCCGTCCTTTTCAGCCGCCGGCTGGCACACTGCTCCAGCTTCAAGTCGAGCACTCCCTCTGGGTTGTGATCCTCCATCAGCAGCAAGGGCTCTCTGATGGTGTGTCTCCCTACAACTCCCGGGTTTCGGCACCACTGTATCAGGTTCTTTAACTGGAGTGGTGGTGGTGTAGTGGTCTAAGCACATAACTGGTAATCTGGTAATCAGAAGGATGCTGGTTCGAGCCCCACAGCCACCACCATTGTGTCCTTGAGCAAGGCACTTAACTCCAGGTTGCTCCAGGGGGATTGTCCCTGTAATAAGGGCTCTGTAAGTCGCTTTGGATAAAAGCATCTGCCAAATGCATACATGTAAATGTAAATGTAACTCTCTTAGAGGAGGAAGCTGGAACCGGGTGAACACTCCAATGAACTTTAATTGTACAAACACTACACACTTTTCAGTGTCACACATAACACATTGATGCACACAGCTCTGTGTCTCTCTCTGTCTCCTCTCCTTAAATACTCCCGCTGCTACTCACTGGAACACGAGACTGGTGCGGCACACATGTGGAACTCGTCAAAACACGCCAAATCACCAAACTCAGGCTAAGGGGGTCATCTGGTTTGCTACTTACTCCCAGAGAGCGGAGATAGAGGAGAGTAAAGAGAGAGAGGCAGGCTCTTCTGCCCATGAACACGCTGCCAAATGGTCCTCAGCCAGCTGCACTGCCTCCTGGTGGGTGTGCTTTGTGCCCCAGGAGGGGACAAGGGGAGGGAAACAAAAAAAAAGGTGGCACCTACATGCCGTAACAGCGATCATGCCAAATTATCAAAACACTTAAAAAGAGAGGGAAAAGGCAAACAAGGAGCGGCAGTGGGAGAGATAGAGAGGAGAGAGAGAGAAAAAAACACTTACGCACCGGTTCTCCGATACGCTGTAGCTTGGTCCTCAGACACTCCTCCACCCTCTAATGGATGACAGCCATGCCTTCCTGGGCGGATCGGAGGCAGTCCTCTGGCCCCTGGTGGACAGAATGCCCCGCCACGTTTTTGGTGGACGGTAAGGGTCTATGATGTGGTTAGCACAGTATTTGCTCAATGAAGCAAGCAATTCATTTCAAATCCTCATCATTATCTGTAATGGCAACCCCAAAAACTCCAACATAATAGAAATTCTGTTAAATCTCAACATATAAAAAAATGAAACACTATCAAGTATCCCCCTTTATATTAATCTTGCACAAAAACAACGTAATGCTTCATTTTAACATTTACTCTCCCTATTGAGTCCCATGCAAAGCATGCTGGCAAATGATAATCCCCTGCCCAGTTTTATCAGTGCTACATTAACACCAAAAAATATATATATATTTATTTAATCCCAACTTAAATGGATTGACTTTACTTCCATTTCACACATTTAAATGGATAGAATACAATATAATCAAGTTGTGACTAAATGTACTAGAATTGTGTTGTTTTTGTTTAATTAAGTAAATTGAACAAAGAGCAAAAATCCTTTTTTTTTTCTTTCTTTCTTTTTTAGTGTATACACCCTCATAGGGTGCTGCTGTAGTTATAGTAAATTACAGCAGAGATGACAGACAGAAAGAAAGCAATAAGGGGGAAGTAAGTCATACCAGTTTTGTTAGCTGAACAACTCTGGGACTGTAGCACAGACAGTCCCAACAGACCGGCAGGAAACTCCATCTGTACTAGATATATAATGAGACCCGCCCTGTGATATCAATCATGATAACTTACTGTGATGGACAGGCTCATAAACCTGTTGGCACGTCAACTCCTGATGGCCAGAACAATGAATACCTATCCCATACCCAGGTATAAAGACATAATCAATACATGTGTCTTTTGTTGAGAACAGACTTTCACAAAACAATGTACTTTATAAAGAAACTATAAGTGAGGAGAACACATTTCCTCAGTATAATGCTCTGTAAGATTGTCTATGTTTTCATATTAGAGGGATTCAAGAATGAGACACAACTCAAGGTCAAATTCCATTGTGATATAACTAAAGAGAGAGATAGTCAGAGAGAGAGACAGAGAGAGCTAGAGAGACATGATAGATTTGGGTGAGGGGGTGCCGGAAGAATTTTCGGAAGAAGTGAGGTAAGCAGCTGTTTATGGATAGTTGACATGAAACAATTTTGGGTAGATGACATGTCCAGTAATATGACATGTTTCACTCCTAAAACTATTTATTTTATAACTGTTATGCAAGCAACTTTTGACAAAATAAAATATTTGAGAGACAACAAGAAATATTTATAAAATTAACAAACCTTCATTTTCATTTACACTGAAAAGAATATTCCTTGAATAAAAGATTTACACAAGTGGTTTATTTAAATTACAAGTAGAAAATAGTTTAAAAAGTTAGACATATCTCTGCACACTCTGACACGCTGGTGTCAGGAGCACAACCTCTCCCTCAACGTCAGTAAAACCAAGGAGCTTGTTGTGGACTTCAGGAAGAAAGACGGAGAACACAGCCCCATCACCATCAATGGAGCACCGGTGGAGAGAGTCAGCAGCTTCAAGTTCCTCGGTGTCCACATTACTGAGGAACTCACATGGTCCGTCCACACTGAGGCCGTTGTGAAGAAGGCTCACCAGCGCCTCTTCTTCCTGAGAGCGGCTGAGGAAGTTTGGAATGAACCACCACATCCTCACACGGTTCTACACCAGCACTGTAGAGAGCATCCTGACTGGCTGCATCACCGCCTGGTACGGCAATAGCACAGCGTACAACTGCAAAGCCCTGCAAAGGGTGGTGCGAACTGCCAGGAACATCATCGGAGGTGAGCTTCCCTCCCTCCAGGACATATACACCAGGCGGTGTGTGAAAAAGCTCGGAGGATCATCAGAGACTCCAGTCACCCAAGTCATGGGCTGTTCTCACTGCTACCATCAGGCAGGCGGTATCGCAGCATCAGGACCCGCACCAGCCGACTACATGATAGCTTTTTCCCCAAGCAATCAGACTGTTGAACTCTTGATCTATCAGGATCAATAATTAGCACTGCACTTTATTAATCTATAATCTCACACTGGACTGTCAACATATTCTCCTCAATACAACTGCTATATATATATATATACACATATATATTTCATATACTCCCACTTATTGTATTGTATTGTATATTCTGTTCTATATTCTGCATTGTATATAATTATTGTGTTGTGTAAGTATGTGTACATCTGATTTGTAAATTGTTTTGTGTAAGTATGTGTACATTTGATATGTAAATTGTTTTGTGTAAGTATGTTGTTTATTGTAATTGGTATATGTCTCGTCACTGTCATGACTGCTATGTTGCTCGGAACTGCACACAAGAATTTCACCTACTGTTGCACTTGTGTACATGGTAGTGTGACAATAAAGTGATTTGATTTGATTTGATATGGTTAGGGTTGGCAAATTGTATTCTTTAAAACATTAATTTTGTCAATTAAGTGTTTCAATTTCATATTTATTTATTTTAATTTTATACTTTATATTTATTCTGAATTCATAATATACTGTATGTACACCATGTAAATATTATTCAGTTCATTTTAATGCTAATTTGTTATGCAATTGAAATAATATTAAAATAGATAGATTTATTTGTATTATCATTATATATTTTTATGTGGGATCATTTAAAACAAACTGGTGGAGGTGAAAATGTGTTTAATAACTTATCAAACACTTAAAGCAAATAGTGACCAGTTACCAGTTACAAATATAAACTTTTTTCTTTTCTTTTTTTTTTTCTTTTTAACCTTAATTCTACCCTCGAATCATTGTGATTGGCAGGATAAGATGAATATGCTCCTTAAGACCTCATACATTTTTGTCACTTTCATTCCATGTCTTCTAGCTTTGAGGCCATTGCTATGCCAGTGTATGTTTTATCGTTGTCAAAATAAACTTTTAACAGATATATTCTAATTCTATTTCTTAATCTACCAGTTGGGATTACAGTTGCGTGGGTTGGGTCAACGGTAGGACTGTCATTCAGTAAACATGCTGACAGATCTATTCTCGCCTCACATGTGGCTGATGCCTTCTTTTACATGTCACTGCTTTAAGTAGCAGTGTGCATGTTGTAGGTTTAATTGCAAGCTGTGGTATGAAGCTTTGAGGCAGCTAATTGAATGAGACTACAGCACAGTAATGAGAATCACACACACTTAGAACAGTGAGTCATGGAGAGTTGGAGTACGCCCAGTGCACAAGCCCCTCTGCCTCATTCTGTCACTCTCAATCAGTATGGCCACGGTGCCTTCCACTCATCACATTTAACACACTGTTTTACTAACTGTGTTTACTGAAACATGATATGCCACTAAATAGGCAAAATTAGTTGGTCGCATCTCAGTTTAGATGGCAAAACACATTAGATGCTGTAAGGAATGGACTTGCAAACAGAAGTAACAAACAAGCAAACCTTACAAGAAACTCTGTGGTGGTACAGTGATGGTATCAAATGGCAGTACCTTTTTATATTGATACTTAAAGGGGCTTATTATTTAATTAAGAATACTTAATTCAGTAGTTCTCTAGCTAGTGTTAGCATTGCTCTTCTTGTGTACTTTATATACCGATGTTACAGTGGTGTTGGACGCTGTACTGCCATCATTCAACGTGGATCAGCATGATCGTCTCTGCTACCACTGTCAGTTTTGGAATATAATTTGCAACTGGAAAATGTCAAATTTTTAAGTAATTTATTTTTAAAGTTATTTATTACATCTAATTGCTTTGCCTAAAGTCAAATGACAGAAATCAATTGAACATGCTTCTACTGTTAAGGATAGATTATTATTGTCCATCATATTAATAATCTTTGTATACTGTCTACAATTTACATTATTTCTAAAGACAATTATTACATTTATTAGAGAACTGCTTAGTGTAAAATAAACCTCATTTAAGTGATACAGAATGTTATGGTAAAGGAAAGAATTGTTTTTGATGATCAAATTTAGCATGTCCATGAAAACTGTATTTGAAGAACTCATTTTATTTCCAAGCAACCAACATCATGGATTACACAAAATCCACAACAATCGCTGTGCCAAGCTACTTTGCACTAAACGGATGAAGATGTAGATGCCTTACCATGATGTTTACTCTAGTTTTTTGCCTTTGCCGGTCTTTCTGTCTTTTGGCTTGAAGCAAGTTACTTCAGACCTTTCGCTTCACCTTCTTCGGCAGTACAGCTACTGGATTTCCCGTTGTTTCCGCTGCTAAAGCATGATAAATAAGTATGTTCCATTGTGTTTTGTTACCATGACAAATTCCTTGTTTGTGTAAGCATACTTGGTAATAAAGCTCATACATTTTGCTCTTCGCGTCACCAAACAGCAGTGTTCTAAGCATAGCCAAGTGTATCTACACAGGCAGCAGCCAATTAGCGTGAGGATTCTCTTCTTCAACGTTTAGTGAAACACCGCAGGTCATGTGATTTCAACATGGCGAAACAAATTGAAGGGGGTAACCCGCACCATGTAGAATAAAACACCTTTTATAGAAAACTATTACGAGTACAGTCTTCATCTCATGTGAGTGTAAACCATTCGGATTATACTTCATAAAAACACAATTTGTAATGCATTTGTTAATGTGAAAATGTTTTAAATGGGCTCCAAACTACTGAATACACATTTAAGTCACCCATAAAAATTAAAAAATAATGTGATTGGATTAGATACCAAAATATTACAGGAAGTGGCATTTATTTTAAAGAAAGCTAGCAGAAATGCTCAACAAGCAAAACATTTCACAATAAAGCTTGTTAGGTTACAAATTGAAATACTTTCTGGTTGTGAAACTTTTGTTCCCCGTCTGTCGCTCACTTTGACATTGTGTTGAAGAAGCGACACTAAGGGTCTCTCTTGAGCGCCTTTTGCATCTCTGATCTATTTGAAAAGGCCAATGACAAATTGGCAGACAGAATTTGCATGTCCTGCCCCCTGACATAAGGGTATAAAAGGAGGGAAATGCGTCTGTTTCATTCAGAAATTTTCTTCGGAGCTGACTGGTTATTTATGCACACACTTTTCCTCCCATCTCTGAGTGCGATTGTGTTGGATCTACGGCGCATATCAGCGGCTTTCTCCCTTCTCTGCACGGCAGTGCAGCTTTGCCCCTGGGCGCTTCGACAGCGCAGTTAAAAGAGTTTATTTCTCTAAAAGAGTTATTTCCTCTAAAAGAGCAAATACACAGCTGGCGTTGAACGTCCTTTTCAGGGCGTTCCAGCCGCCCCCCGCGTCGCTCCTTCCCACGGGATTGAGGATGACGAGGCTGGCGATGGAGGCGATTTGGGGATGGCAGCGGGCTCTGCGAACCACCCGCCCCCCGGCACTGGAACTGGTACTGGAACCCTCTGTCCTCCCCGCAGCCTTCACTGCCGGATGATTGGTTCCTCTGGTCTGCGCGCTGCTCACAGCCGCGCACCCCCCGGTCCCTTTCTTCCTGGAAGTGCATGATGAGCTGACGAGTTCGTGGAGGACACCATTCTCCACCCGTCACAAGGCCTCTCGCTCATCCGCTCTCACTACCCTTGACGGTGGAGCAGGCCAAGGGTACACAGCGTTCCCCCAGGTGGACAGAGCGGTAGCGATCCACCTGTGTGCCGAGAATGCCGCCACCTGGCTCCCCACCAAGGCCTGTAGTATGACGTCTTCACTAACCTCCAAAGCCTACAGCACTACCAGACAGGCCACCTGCACTTGGGTAGTCCTGATCCCGATGTGCTGCAGGAACTGCGCTCAGCGCCCGTCCTTGCCCTCAGGGCCACGAAGGTCAGCTAAACGACAGCTAAAAAACGTGCAGCTCCCCCTCAACCAGGGCCCAGCTCTCAACCAGGGCCCAGCTCTCCCCCGTCTCGCGGACCCCTTCGAGGACCCGGAAGGCTCCCAAGCAGTCCTAAGACGCCCGACCCAGAGACCAAGACGTTCGCTTGCAGCAGGTGTCCCCATGCGTCCTGGTCACTACCGACGCCTCCAAATTGGGTCGGGGCGCCGTGTGCAATGAGCACGCAGCCGCAGGCCTATGGAAAGGGGCCCCGCTTCGCAGGCACATCAACTGCCTAGAGTTGTTGGCTGTACTTTTTGCCCTGCAGAGTTTTCTCCCACTAATTCAGTGCAAACATTGATCCGATCAGACAGCACCACCACGGTAGCGTACATAAACCGCCAAGGCGGCGTATGCTCCCGTCACATGTCACAACTAGCCCGTCATCTCCTCCTTTGGAGCCAACAGCGACTCAGGTCGCCACGTGCCATTCACATCCCGGGCAACCTCAACATGGTGGCGGATGCGCTATAACAACAACGCTTGCCAAGCGGAGAGTTGAGGCTTCACCCCCAGTCGGTCCAGCTGATTTGGGAACGGTTCGGCAAGGTTCAGGTAGACCTGTTCGCCTCCCGAGAGACCTCCCACTGCCCGCTCTGGTACACCCAAACGGAGGCTCCCCTCGGGGCAGACGCGCTGGCACACAGCTGGCCCATGGGGCTGCGCAAGTACGCATTTCCCCCAGTGAGCCTTCTAGCACATGTGCTGTGCAAGGTCAGGGAAGACGAGGAACAAGTGACTCTAGTGGCCCCCTATTGGCCCACTCGGACTTGGTTCTTGGGTCTCGTACTCCTTGTGACAGCCCCTCCCTGGCGAATTCCCCTTAGGAAGGACCTTCTTTCTCAGGGATGGGGCACGCACTGGCATCCGCACCCAGACCTCTGGAACCTCCACGTCTGGCCCCTGGATGGGATGCGGAAGATCTAGCTGATCTACCACCTGCCGTTGTAGACACGATCAACCAAACCAGAGTCCCCTCTGCCAGGCAACTTTACGCCCTGAAGTGGCACTTGTTCGAGAATTGGTGTTCTTCCTGGGCTAAAGACCCACAGAGGTGCGCAGTTAGGTCGTGCTCTCATTCCTGCAGGAGAGGTTCCACCTGGCCCCTGGTCACCGTGTCTGTAGCAACTCCTCCCTCCCAATGAGGTAAGATCTACCACCGTGCCATTTTCCACATGTGACCTAAAAGCCTCCCGGCCACGTCACTGAACCGAGCCACTGTTGCGGCCGAACCTCATTGTCGGCTCCTCAGAAAAATTCGGAATGAAACCGACGCATTTCCCTCCCTTTACACCCGTATGTCTGGGGGTGGGACATGCAAATTCTGTCTGCCAATTTCTCATTGGCCTTTTCTCATAGATCAGAGATGCAAAAGGCGCTCAAGAGAGACCCCTAGTGTTGCTTCTTCAACACAACTTCTCGTTCCCTCCATCAGGGAACGGAGGTTACATCTGTAACCTAGACGTTTTTACTATGGTACTTTTTGTCAGTAAAACACACAAATAAACAGACTCTAAAACACTGTATATTTCAAATAAAGGCTCACTTTTGTGCTGGTATCGTCACATTTTTTTCAATGATTAGTCAGACGTGTACGCTGAGCTCTGTTGTGAACAAAACCACAGGACAAGATCTACAGGAATGCACCTGGAGAGCAGGGCCAGGTGTGCATCTGACAGCTCTCTCCATCTCTCTGACTGAAGAGCTGGCATGGAAAGTTACACTCACAAGTGTATGTCAGGAAAACCAGTCATGCTTACTGACAGTTTGACAAGCAACAGCAATGCTCACACTGATTACGGCATACACGTTCTTCTTTAAACCACAGGGGACTAGGCTGTCGGAAAAGACCATATGGCACAGCTCTTATGTGATTTTTATCTGTATTTTAACTTCTTGACTTTACATTTCTCTATACAGAGTGGTGTGGTTTATAGGATGGGACAGAGAGACATTTAAACTTGTACTCTTTCAAAGACATGGCACAGTGCGCTGCAGTGGCTGAGCAGTTCGGAGCAAAGTGTCTTATAATCTTTTTAAACTGAAAGATTGTTTTGAAATGACATATGTAAGAGATAATGTGCATTTAGATGTTCATTATCAAAATAAATAAATAAAAAAGACAGGGTAATCATCCTGAAGGGGTTTATTTTGCATAATGATTTGCTAACTGCACATTATCCTGATTATTAAACAGCTACTCTATTTACCAAATAAAGAAATAAATGGACATGAAATATGGAAATGAAAAAGACAGAGACTGCAGAGAGATAGGAGTATTAGCACGGCTATGTAGGAAATTGGTTGCACATTATATAATAATATTTGACTGCTGAATGCCACAAGTGACCAATCACAATCAAGTGTTCTAGAGAGCTGTGTAATAAGAAACTGATAACCAGCTCAAGTACAGCCAAAGAAAGGATCATGTATCCACATGTGTAAAATGACCAGTGTTGATGAGTAACAGATTAAATGTAATCTGTCTTGCGTAATTACATTGCAAAAATCAAGTACATGCAATTAGATTACATTACATTTTAAAACATGTTTAATCAGATTAGTTACATTTATGGCTTACATGATTACATTTTTATAACGGCAATAACTAGTGCAAAATGTACTGATTTTTCACCTCAATTTTAAAAGAGTGGTCTGAGACAGAGAAAAACCTGAAATACATGTGATAGCACTACATACATACACTCACCTAAAGGATTATTAGGAACACCATACTAATACTGTGTTTGACCCCCTTTCGCCTTCAGAACTGCCTTAATTCTACGTGGCACTGGTTCAACAAGGTGCTGAAAGCATTCTTTAGAAATGTTGGCCCATATTGATAGGATAGCATCTTGCAGTTGATGGAGATTTATGGGATGCACATCCAGGGCACGAAGCTCCTGTTCCACCACATCCCAAAGATGCTCTATTGGGTTGAGATCTGGTGACTGTGGGGGCCATTTTAGTACAGTGAACTCATTGTCATGTTCAAGAAACCAATTTGAAATGATTCGAGCTTTGTGACATGGTGCATTATCCTGCTGGAAGTAGCCATCAGAGGATGGGTACATGGTGGCCATAAAGGGCTGGACATGGTCAGAAACAATGCTCAGGTAGGGCGTGGCATTTAAACGATGCCCAATTGGCACTAAGGGGCCTAAAGTGTGCCAAGAAAACATCCCCCACACCATTACACCACCACCACCAGCCTGCACAGTGGTAACAAGGCATGATGGATCCATGTTCTCATTCTGTTTACACCAAATTCTGACTCTACATCTGAATGTCTCAACAGAAATCGAGACTCATCAGACCAGGCAACATTTTTCCAGTCTTCAATTGTCCAATTTTGGTGAGCTCTTGCAAATTGTAGCCTCTTTTTCCTATTTGTAGTGGAGATGAGTGGTACCCGGTGGGGTCTTCTGCTGTTGTAGCCCATCCGCCTCAAGGTTGTGCGTGTTGTGGCTTCACAAATGCTTTGCTGCATACCTCGGTTGTAACGAGTGGTTATTTCAGGCAAAGTTGCTCTTCTATCAGCTTGAATCAGTCGGCCCATTCTCCTCTGACCTCTAGCATCAACAAGGCATTTTCGCCCACAGGACTGCCGCATACTGGATGTTTTTCCCTTTTCACACCATTCTTTGTAAACCCTAGAAATGGTTGTGCGTGAAAATCCCAGTAACTGAGCAGATTGTGAAATACTCAGACCGGCCCGTCTGGCACCAACAACCATGCCACGCTCAAAATTGCTTAAATCACCTTTCTTTCCCATTCTAATTTTGCTCACTGAATTTTACTAATTGAGACCTTTCCAAATATATATGAAGACATTTCTATCTCATCTTTTTTTTTTTTTTTTGTAACTGTGAACATAATTGTTGTGATAACAAATGGGCAAATTATGAAAACAAAACAGTTCTAATTTGTCATCAATTTAAAAAGCATTATTTAGGAATTGCTAGGATCAGCTATATGCATTGTAAAGCCCAGACTCCAAGCTTTAAAATTTTAATGTTTCGATCAAGCAAGTGGTTATTAATTTATTACATAATTATTATTATTTACAAGAAATACAAATATAGTAATTACAAAAATAGAAGTTGACAAAAGATCTAATGCAATACCTTGGGACAATATATGCTATATGAGAGATTCACTAACAATCTTAGTGGGCTGGTCATTTTTCACTGGGAACACAAAAGGTGTTTGCACCAAGTGTGCCGCACAAGCCCTCAAAAGTGAAGCCAAAACGTCTCAACTCACTGGTTCTAGTATAGGTCATAAACCCCACCTCACCATGTTATTCAACGGGACGTGAGACCAACTAACAATTATATTACACTTCACCTATCTTTTTCCAAAGATCATTTCTGTAATTTACTGTAGTTTCTATCACGTTCATGTAATTTCAAGTGTTTGTTTTCAAAATAAGTTTGTTTTTAGTTAGTTATTTGATGCCATAAAAACAGTGCTGTGACATCATGATTGACAGCTGTGATTGAAAGGTTCTCTGAGCGAAGTAGTCACTGAAGCACCAACAGACTTTTTTTCAGGATCTTCGGAGGACTGAGGAGATTGGAGCTTTAAATTTAATATCTAAATTTCTATAATTAATTATTTCACACCGTCATAAGTCAAAAGTGCAGGGGCGTGTGCTTGCGATTGATTCAGCGAGAGTGAGGGCGGGGCCTTGATTTCGCGGCTTTACTTCCTGCTCACTACTGCGCAGGTTTGGTCCCGAAATCGCAACTGCGCAGACTCAAGTCCCAAGATGTCAGCGCCATATCGGGACACTGGCGGCTTCAGTTCTCACCAATGGAAAAGAGCGAAGGGGCGTCGTCCATCTTTTTTTACAGTCTATGGTTTGCACCAAGAAACAAAACACAAGGGTTAAAAAAGTAAGCCTTGGTGATTTTTGATTATCCGTCCTGCAAAACCATAAATCCAATCAGTTAGAAAACACATAGCACAGCAAGTCAGAACATGCTGAAGGTCTGTGCCCAGTTGGATATATGGATGTAGCTTGAAAGCTCTACGAGTTGCAAATAATAATTTTGGTCTTGGTTTATGGATTTTGGACAAATCACAAGCTCATTTGCATATGAATATAATAAGTGGTATGTTTGTAAGGGAAGAAATTATTGTGGATAGCTAGTGATATTTCTATTGGCCTGAAAATGCTGTGCATTTTTGTCACATCTCTTCAACAATAATGTCATTAGCACACTTGTAATTAGCACAAGAAGTGACACTAGGGGTCTCTCTTGAGCGCCTTTTGCATCTCTGATCTATGAGAAAAGGCCAATGAGAAATTTTTCAAAGAGCTGCACTTTATTATACTGTAGGCCACAATATAAAGAACGTTCAAACATGTCACATTTCCTTATACAAATCATCACTTGTCAATAAAGTTATAGAATATATAAAAAACACTAACTGTGCCATACATGAGACCAATCAAACCGTAACCACACAATTATGGCACAAGAAATACTGAAATACGCAAATCTGTCTTTCTATCTTGAGTGAGTGTTCAAATGGAAGAGAATTCAACAGTCTTTTAGAACTACAGGTTCCAAAGAAAGGAAAAAAGACTTGATGGCTATTTGTTTCCCAAAAGGACAGAAGTAACTATCCATTAGCAGGAGCCATTGAAAACCCTCCCATAAACCATAAAGGACCTTCTTAAACAATCTTACACATTCACTCACATATTCTAAGAGACAGGGTTAAATGAAGCACAAGCTACAAATTGGGCAGCAGCAAACAGAAAAGTGTGCTCAACCCAAATAATGACTGAGGGAAAAAATAAATTGGGGGTACATACACACTGTTGCTAAAGTTTCATGCTAAAGCAATGGCCACATACACACTGCTGCTAAAGTCTCATGACAATAATTCAAGATGGTGCATTCATAAGATAATGTTCCCTTGGCTTGTATGAACAGGTATTACTTTTATTCCGGTAGAGATCAACCAATCAACAAAAAAACTTTCAAATAAATACAATATAGGCATCACATTTTAGCTAGCCTCCTATCCAACACTTTATTTTAAGAAAGGTAACATCTGAACAAAGTTGGTTACTGGTTCCATATGTACTTATGCAATACAATAACTGATGTGTGCTAATAACAAAATCATGATTAGGTTTAGGTTTGGGTTAGGGGTTAAACGTTTGGAAAAGTCATAATAACATTGTTCATTAGATCCTTTATTTTTCTCTATGGGAGTAAAAGTCATACATTTCACAATTTCACCATCTCGTAGTATTATTACAACTTGTTATGAGACCTGGTTGTAAATACTTTTGTCAATCCTTTGTGTGCTTACTCCCGTTCTGTACACACACTATTGTGTTATTCAAGGAAGTGACAATTGCATTCTACAACCAAATTAACTTGATAACGGCATTTTTTTAAAGTGTGTGCAGTGCGTATATATCCAAACTGAAGTTGAAAACCAAATTGTAAATGTTGCTATAGTTATCACTATGTCAACCATCACAATTCAGGAGTGACCCCTACATTCATACACACAGAATTATAATTTAGCGGGATCCACTCCCCTAAATAGGGCTTGTCACTCTCAAAACTTTGCAGTGTGTATGTGGCTGATATTTACACACTCACATATACTTCTACTGTGGATGTATTGGCTAGCCCTCTGAAACAGCAGTGTGGATCAAACCAAGTATGAACGCATGTCTGTGGTTAACATATAAGCTTACACCATAATAATTCATATCTGCTATAAAAAAAACACCATTTATTCTAGGTGGATAGTGATCATCAATAGCCCTGATTGTCCTCACTCAAACAGCACACACACACACACACACATATATATATATATATATACGCTTAACAAATGAAAGAAGAGGCACTTTATATTGCAAGACATATTCAAGAGAACTGGATTATAGAAGTGGCTATCTCACACAAACATACCTGAAAATTCCTGCAAGTATATTCACACTTACTATACATCATAATGATCTGTTACAAGGAGCTACAAGAGTGTGTTATAAGAAACTTCCGCAAGCTTTAAACAGAAATAGAAGACACATCCTTCAGAGAGATAGGCTTCTGATTAGCAAATAATGCCTTGTATCAAAGTCTGTGGACTAGGATAATGTTTTCTCACAGAGGAAGACTGGATAGTCAAAAGTGCAATATTTCACACAAACAAACACACGCGTGTTATCATTTCAGGTAACACTTAAATATACTCACACTTGTACATGTGCTAAGAATTTGCCCGAGGGCTGCAAACTTGAACAAGTAAGAGCTACAGTAGAGAAATTCATCAGCTAACATTTTGAAGAGTATTCAGAGTTAAGAAAAAGTTGTTCACAAAGAAAGATTCTAAAAGGCCAATATATGGAATAATATTGCTGTGCCAGCTCCCTTTACTAACTTTGAAGGAATAGTTCTTACAGAAAAGAAAATGTTGTAGTCATTTACTCACCCTCATGTCATTCCAAACTTATATGACTTTCCTTTTTCTGTGGTAGAATGTGTAACAGCCTCAGTCACCATTCACTTTCATTGTTAAGATGCAATGAAAGTGAATGATGACTGAGGCTAATATTCTGCCTTACTTTTGTGTTTCATGGAAGAATGAAAATTATATGGGTTTGAAACAACATAAGGGTGAGTAATGACGACAGAATTAAACTTTTTGGGTGAACTATCCTTTTAAGACAAGTTTAAGCTAATCTAAGTCCCTGCACTCCCAAAATCCCTCTCTCTCTATGTTCTTACAAAGGAATGGTCTCAATGTACTCCTCCATATCGATCCTTCCCCTGCTTTCTTGCAGGACCTTGGAGCTTTTTGCCATTTTCCACTCTCCACTCTTCCTTTCATCCACGTCCTCTCTATCTAAATTACTCTGATTCCTGCCCTCCTTAGGTGACCTGGCTCTGCCTGCACTCCTCTCCAATGCTTCGTTTTTTCCTGCTTTTGTCCCTATGGATCCAGAAGCCCCTGAAATCCGTTTCTTCTTTGGTGGCCCCCAGATGAAGTTCTCTGGTGGCTGATAATGGCGCTGGGCGAAGCGGAGCAGTGCACGTCTTTGAGAGTGCTGGCGTAACGTGAAGACGAAGTACTCCAGAGCGCTGTGACGCATGTTGGGTATTGTGCCCTCTACCAGTGCCTCCTCCAGCAGCAGATGCACAAGAGGCAGCTTGAAGTTTTCAAAGCCCAGTTCACCGAGGCTCTTCAGAATTCGAGTTATCCGCAGGAAGTTGTGCTGTGACCTAGAAAGAAAAAAGGAAATAAGACAGATGGTAGTTTTTTACAAAATGCCCAATATAATAGCAGTTGGGTTGATTATAAAGTGGAACATGAAGTTATTTTTGTCATTTCATTTGGTCAGGAATAGTGGAAACAGGGTCCAGGTGGATTATTTCAACAATATATACACTTATCAGGCCTACTCTCATGTATTAAGGGTCACAGTATCCTTTAACTTTGAGGTATTAAAATGTATTTGACATTAATAGAGGTAATTTGGGCTAATCATTGCAAGAACTGGTAAGAGAACAATGGACTCACTAAGGGAATTCACTAAGAATAAATTGTTCTCGGTAAAGGTGCTGTTCATTTGCACGTGCTGTCTACATTAGTTAAGCACCCAATTCAATAAAGGAACTAGGCTATGTAGATCAGGCAACAGCATAAATGCAGCCAGAATATCTGAGCTGAATGCAATTTGCACGGTTAATTCCATATCTTGAGGACTGGTTCTGATCACTATATAGCAGAGAATGCAGCAGACCACCACAGTCTGGCACACTTTGCTGGGACCGTAAAGCATCGTTCCACTACTGTGATCCAGATTAGAGGTCGACCGATAAAGGTATTAATCGGCAGATAGTTTTTAAAATCGATTCATAGAATGTTACAACATTTTCTTAGTTGGCACAGACATAGAAGTCAGAGTCCAAAATAAATAAAATCCCAGATAATAATCCAAAATACCAATAATAATCAGATAAAAAGAAGATTGAATGCATAGCCTGGGAATTTTAACACAAAACAAGCCTGAAACACACCGGGGATTCTTATTGTAAATGGAGACTCGGCTCCCTTACCATGTTCTATATTTAATATTTACCAAATTAAGGTTTTTATTACCTACTGAATATATTTTCATTATTATTCACAGTATATGACGTTGGAGACACGATGTGTGTGTTGACGAAGGACGTTGCCATATGGTCATGTTTTTCTTTCCATACCCTTGCTTCAATTTAAAAAAGTGTAATTATCAGAGGAACAGAGGAATAATAAAACAAAACTATCGGTAAATATCTGCATAGATTTTTTTGCAGATAACCAATAGTTCCAAAAAGCAACAATCAGCACCAATCAATCGTTAAAAACTATATTTCAGTCTACCTCTAATATAGACACCAGAGTCATTTCTTAAACATGCCGAAAGTGCACTTGACTAAACCGCACATTTGAATATATGCACGGTTATAATGCTCTTCTTAAACTCAGTCTACTGCCTGCTTTCCCTGGGTGTTGTTAACAGCACCATATTTGTTGCATAGAAAGAAGGAGAGTTTGTGTGGAAAGAAATTTTACTTTACTTATTAATTTTACTACTCAAGGTTAGTGAATAAGATGCAGGTTTTTGCACTCAAATACCATGCGCAAAAGTGGTGCAACTGTTTAGTTAATTCACTCAGTATCTCCCGAACCAAAACACAATAAAAGCAATAAAAGTAAAGTCTAAGTAAATCTGAGTTTTTAATCTTCTGATTGGCTCTAATTGTGTCACATTGCACTGCAGTTTTGCATTCAGTGTGGATAGACAAATCGCTCCAGGTTAGGACATAGCATCAGGCTGTTAAAAAATACAGCTTTTGCCACAGGCCCATTCACAGTGCAGACATAGTTTATCAAGCAGTGTATCTTTAGTGTCCTCTATGTTACAGTCCTGGGGCAATGACATACAGACAGACCCATACAGTCATCTGTGTCTACTTTTTACCCTGCTGCACTGCAGATTTTTTTTGCTCCCTCATTGCGCATCATGCAATCATCTCGTTCAACAATTTTCAAATGTTCCTTTTCATTTGTCACCACATTTATCTCCCCTTGGCCCTTTCTAAACCATCTCTCTATATACAAAAGTTCAAGTAACTTTTTCAGATCTACTCTGTTTAGCCTCCTCAGATTGTCTGACTCATTTCTCAGACCGGTGCATGAGACTGTGCGGTTAGGGTCATGAAAATTGAAATTGTGTTGCAGGGACAGAAGTCTAAGTCTGCTCCCTCTCTGACTCTGAGAACTGGGGCACTATAAATATGTCAGCTTAGAGGAAGAATTCACCTCAAAATGAAAGTTATCTCATCATTATGCTGTAGTTGTATGAAAAAGAGCTGTGTAATAATTCTTCAAAACGTATCCATTCTGTTCCACAAAAACTAGCAGCATATGGGTTTGAAACAACATGAGAATGAGTAAATAATGACAGATTTAATTTTTTTTGGTGAACTATTCCTTTAAGTCAGAGGGCATGGAAGATGAGCATAGAACTGGTCAACAGGAAGAGTTAGGGGTCAGGTGGACATTGAAGTTATGGGCCACAGAATGTAAAGTTAACTGGTGCAGGTGAAGTAAAATAAATGTCAGAGAAAAGCGATAATGTAGTAAGGTAATCTAGTGCTTAACTTCCATATTTAAACATCTGTACAGGACACACTGCTGTTTACTTGTTGTTTGATAGCTTTTTGTGAGCAAACCAAAAGATATACCCACTCATTCAGGTGCTGGAAGCGATCTTGCCAGTTTGGCGCCCGAGCCACATTCCCGTTTTTATCCAGGAGCTTGATCCCAAAGAAATCCAACATGATCGAATATGCTAGGAGGAAGCGTCGCTTGGCTTCTCGGGTGCTTTGGAATTCCTGTTGAAATCAGAAACTCACTGCGTTAGAAGCTGTGTGAATTGCACAAAACAGCAGCAGGTAGTTGAAGGTACAAAGAAAGGAATTAAAACTGGGCTAAAGCCCAAAATGTCTCACTGGCTGAAATACAGTACATTTATTAATGGTTTTCTTGGTTTATTGATTAGATTATCATACATGACTTTGGCACTGTTCTTTTTTTATGTAAATATGAGGGGTTTGATTTTAGGGGTCTTTACCTTTATCTCATCCTGAGTGAGTTCTTGAGCGTAAAAATTTAGGCCTTGTTCTCTGAGTGGGAATAGCCTGTAAGAGCAGTAAATGGACAAGTTAGGGCCTACCTCCAAGAAGATCATTTTTGTAACACTACATACTGAAACTACCAATAGATTAATAAATAATTGGCCAGGCTGATTAAAAGATTATTAATCGAAGATTCTGGCCTTTTGAGATTATCTGCATCAACCAATACAAAGTTTTTTTATGTGTAAAGAGTTAAAAGTGTTAACTCTCCCATGTTTCAGTTCCAGAACCTACAGACTTGTAAATAGATAATAGACACATTTTGCAATCAAATTTCTTCAGTTATTTTCAAGTAAATTTTGTGTGAATGTATTTATTTAATTTTAGCATATTTGTTCATATCTTGTTTTCTAAAATACATTTATAGCAAATACAATATACAGTATATATATATTATAACCGCCATCCTGCTCTTTAAATATTGCCATTGTCCATTGAAAATCAAAATTGTCCATTAATAACTACACAGTAAAACTTGGGTTTCATTTCTACAAACACTCTCAAACATATTTTGTCAAGTCAATTTTATTTGTATAGCACTTTTTACAACACAGTACAAAGTGGTTTCATAAAGCTTTACAGACACTTACAAAATGCCTTAATGTAAAACCCCTAAATGTATTTCTATAGGCATAAACATATACAGTAAATATGGTAGATTCATGGTAAGTAGTGTATATAAAATTATATATATATTATTTTCTTTTCTTTCCTAAAAAGCAAACAAATGCATTTTGCAATAAATAGAGTATATATAGAGTCAAATTTCACTACTTTCAAATCTGTGATTAATCACATTTAACTAAGAAAAATGATGCAATTAATCGAGATTTAAAATTGTACTGACAGCGCTTATAAATAGTGAATCTAGGCCAGGGGGTTTCAAACTCTTTGATGCCAAGGACCCCTGAATATGTGCTGAATAACAAAAACAAAGGCAGTGATATATTTTAATGTGTAAAGACCCATTGATACTGTGTTTATAATGTGAAGAAAAATGTTGTCTTAATTCTATTGAAATCCATTTTAGTCCTTAGATAAACAAATAAAACATTACTAATTTCCATTTTGGTAAATGTTAACTTTAATTAAAAAAAAATTACACTTTTATTTTATGAGAAATTTTCAGCAGACCCCCTAGCACCCCAATGCAGCCCCCTGGGGGTCCCTGGAACCACAGCTTTGAAAACCCCTGATCTAGGCAATGAAATCATGATAATTTTACCTGCTCATCAAAAAAAAAAATCCTCCTGGAATGGGTGAAAGTGACTTTCACTAGGACGTGGGAAGGGGAGACACACAAAAAAAAGAAATTATACAATAAAGGAGAAATTTGTTCCCGTCAGCTTTTTGATCCTGCATGTCTCCAACCACTAGCAAAGGACAAGCCTCAAACCTCGGCACATCATTCTGTCCCCCTCCCTTTTCCCTCCTCTTTTCTCTCTCTGAAGCCATGAAGTTCTGGCTGGCTGCATGTTATAGCAGGCAAATTTCCATTGTTTTCTCTTCTTAATTTACTTAGAGGCAAAATGGTAGCAATATGTTTGCTCTCGCTCACTCGTGTTTTTACATTCTCTAATTGATATTATGCAAATAGCTTTGTGAGCATACAGAGTGCGAAAGCAAGAAAATTAGTGTGTGTGTGTGGGGGGGGTATGAGAGAAGCTAATCAACTTTTTCCTCAGCAGGAGGGGGTGCAAAGGTATGATTGGCTGCATATGAGTAAAGACTGATTTTATAAGCTATTATTTTACACTGGCTCGGGGATTCATGCTCCCTGTCTTCCTCACCCTCATTATTCAGGATCACAGCACAGACAGGATAGAATAGGAGGTTCGGCTAAGAAAGCTTATGAGGTAACAACACCCTACTGAGAGTCCTTTACAAAAGAACATGACATAACCACCGTTTAACCTTGCATCCTTCAACGTTTGCAAGCAGATTCTAATGAATTTACTCACATTACCATAAACATGTACAAACATTCTCATCCACATGGTTCCTCCCTCCCTCCCTCTATCTATCTATCTAAAGTTGAAGTCAGACATTTACATACACTTGTTTGGTCAATGTTGATCCAAGATGGTGGCGTAGTAGCACGCAGCGGCCACTCCGGATCCAAAATGGTGCTATTTTTGTTACTTAGCCCGACTTTTACGGCACATGGAGCAACCGGTGTTCGTGTTTACCATCACCAGACACTGCTCAAATATAAGACTCATGCAACAACCAAGCTGCATGATGATCTGCAGGAGAAGCTAAGCGACCTCGGCTTGCTGTGGAGATCAGGCCTCCAGTCTTCAGCGTCACTTGATGCCGGTGGCCGGGGGAGAGGACATCTTAAGCGGTGTGCGAGGAAGCGGAAGCATGGCAAGAGGGCGGGGGTCCATGCTAGGCTAAAAACAAACCGTAGCCAGCCGGCTCTCCTGCCTATCCTGCTCTCAAATGTTTTCTCCCTGGACAATAAACTGGACTACATCTGACTCCAGCAGACTACGCAGCATTAGTTTAGAGACTGCTGCGTCTTTGTTTTCATGGAGACGCGGCTCAGAGACAGAGTTACAGATGCCGCCATTCAGCTAGACGGGCTCGCCTCGTTTCGTGCCAACAGAAATGCAGCTTTGAGCGCTAAGACTCGCGGTGGTGGCTTGTGTGTTTAGATCAACACGGAATGGTGCAAGAAATCTGTGCTAGTCTCTATCTACTGTGCATCGCTGGTGGAGCTTGTGACTGGTGAATACCGTGGTAAATAAAAAGGTCTGCATCTAACACTGTCATTATAAATGGAGTTTACATTTCCCCCAGCACTAATGTTAAGGAAGCGCTCTGTGAACTGTATGGGGCTATTAGCGAACTGCAGAACGCTCACCCTGACGGACTGTTTATTGTCTCCGGAGATTTCCACCATGCAAATCTCAAGACAGTGCTCCCTAAATTCCATCAGTATGTGGACTTTGCAATGAGACTCCGCCTTCAGAGCAGGACGGCAAGGACAGCGAGGGCCAAACTGTCCCGGGCCATGAAAGAGGCAAAGCGCGCACATGCCCAGAGAATCCACAGTCAGTTCCAGAACAGCTGCGACACGCGGCACATGTGGCAGGGCATCCAGGCCATCACCAACTACAGGACAACATCAGTTGCCTGTGACAAAGATGCCTCCCTTCCAGATGCACTGAATGACTTCTACGCTCGGTTTGAGGCGTAGAACAACGTGGTGGCCAGGAAGACCACCCCTCCTCCCAACGACCAGGTGCTCTGTCTTACCAAGGCTGATGTGAGGAAAACTCTATGTAGAGTCAACCCATGGAAGGTTGCTGGACCAGACAACATTCCTGGCAGAGTGCTCAGAGGATGTGCAGACCAGCTGGCAGATGTTCTTCCCGACATCTTCAACATCTCTCTGAGTAGCGCCGTCATTCCAACGTACTTCAAGGCCACCACCATCGTCCCCATGCCAAAGATGTCTTCAGTGTCTTGCCTCAATGACTACTGTCCCATCGCACTCACACCCATCATCATGAAGTGCTTCGAGAGGCTCGTCATGAGGCACATTAAGACCCTCACTAGACCCACTGCAGTTCGAGTATCGTCCCAAACATTCAACAGACGATGCCATTGCCACCACCCTCCACCTGGCCCTCACCCACCTATATAAAAACGACTCATACGTTCGAATGCTGTTCATAGACTTACATTTTACATTTACACATTTGGCAGACGCTTTTATCCAAAGCGACTTACAGTGCAGTTATTACAGGGACAATCCCCCGGAGCAACCTGGAGTTAAGTGCCTTGCTCAAGGAAACAATGGTGGTGGCCGTGGGGTTAGAACCTGTGACCTTCTGATTAACAGCCCTGTGCTTTAGCCACTACGCCACCACCACTCCGAGACTTCCTGGACACCTCCCTCTGCAACTGGATCCTGGACTTCCTGACTGGAAGACCTCAGTCAGTCCGGATCGGGAACAGCATCTCCACCACCACCACCACACTGAGCACTGGGGCCCCCCAGGGCTGTGTGCTCAGTCCACTGCTGTTCACTCTGCTGACTCACGACTGTGCAGCAATGCACAGCTCGAACCACATCATCAAGTTCGCTGATCACACAACCATGGTTGGTCTCATCAGCAAGAACGACGAGTCAGCATACAGAGAGGAGGTACAGTGGCTAACGGACTGGTGTAGAGCCAACAACCTGTCTCTCAATGTGGACAAAACAAAAGAGATGGATGTTGACTTTAGGAGAGCACAAGGTGAACACTCTCCACTGAACATCGACGGCTCCTCTGTGGAGATCGTCAAGAGCACCAAATTCCTTGGTGTTCACCTGGCGGAGAACCTCACCTGGTCCCTCAACACCAGCTCTATCACCAAGAAAGCCCAGCAGCGTCTCTACTTTCTTCGAAGTCTGAAAAAAGCTCACTACATTCTATAGAGGGACTATTGAGCGCATCTTGAGCAGCTGCATCACTTCCTGGTTTGGGACTTGCACCGTTTCGGACCGTAAAGCCCTGCAGAGGATAGTGAGGACAGCTGAGAAGATCATCGGGGTCTCTCTTCCCTCCATCAAAGACATTTACACACACACACACACACACACACACACACACAAACACACCTGTACACCATCCAGCTTTTGCACATGTCCAGAGTTTCACTTTAATTCATTGTCACTTATAGCTGGCTGCTACCTCAATAACTGCTGTCCATACAACACTATTTCATAGTATGTTATGTTTACATTTGGCATTTTTAGAAAGTGTCATCTTTTTGCATTACTCAGATTACAAATGTGTAGTGGTCGGCGCTGCACTGTCTCTTACTGTGCCTATTGTCCTGTTCCTTTTAGTAATTTATTGTACTGTCCCATACTTTTTTGCACACGTTTGCACGTGCACTTTATGTAGAAATATTATTTGGTCTGTGTAGTCTCATGTGGTTCTGTGTTTGTCCTATGTTGTTTTTATGTAGCACCATGGTCCTGGAGGAACGTTGTCTCATTTCGCTGTGTACTGTACTAACTGTATATGGTTGAACGACAATAAAAAACACTTGACTTGACTTAGGTTGAAGTCATTAAAACAAATTTTTTAACCACTCCATAGACTTTATATTAGCAAATTATGTGGATATATTGAAGCAACATTTCAAGACATCAGCCAGGAAGTTAAAGCTCGGTCACAAATGGGTCTTCCAAATGGACAATTACCCCAAGCACACCTCCAAAGTTGTGGAAAAATGGCTTAAGGACAACAAAGTAAAGGTATTGGAGTGGCCATCACAAAGCCCTGACCTCAATCTGATAGAAAATTTGAGGGCAGAACTGAAAAAGCATGTGTGAGCAAGAAGGCCTACAAACCTGACTCAGTTACACCAGTTCTGTCTGGAGGAATGCACCAAAATTCCAGCAACTTATTGTGAGGAGCTTGTGGAAGGCTGCCTAAATTAATCAATTTAAAGGCAATGCTACCAAATACTAATAAAGTGTGTGGAAACTTCTGACACACTGGGAATGTGATGAAAGAAATAAAAGCTGAAATAAATAATTCTCTCTACTATTATTCTGACATTTCACATTCTTAAAATAAAGTAGTGATCCTAACTGACCTAAGACAGGGAATGTTTCACTATGTGAAATTTGTACTTATAATACAATGAAAAACTGTTTTCAATTAAGCTTTATTTTTTTCAGTCAATGCATCTAATTTCATTAGAGAGTCTGCTATTTTAATATAGTGTTCCATGCTATTTAACCTTTAAACGCATACCTCAGGTCTTTAATGACCCGGGACCTCATTCCACCCCCTGTACCTCATCCAATTTTTGGAATTATGCCCACACTTCTTTAGTATTCCTCAATCTTTCTATTATAAATAGTTTAACACACACACACACATACACACACACACACACACACACACACAAAAAAAAGGCAAAATTGCTTATAAAATATCTTTTATATTCAAAAAGTGTATAGGGTAATTAGAGACCCTAGGCATGCAAAAGTGTGTTGACTTCTTTTTTTTCTTCTTCTTTACTTTTTTGCACTTCCAAAATTTATACTTTTATGGTTATTTCACATCTATATAAGTTTACTATCACAGTATATCTATTTCTTTGTTATATATAAATGCTATATCACATGGATTTTCTGTGAAACAGTGGTGAAATATTAGCATTCCATATGCATGTACACATACATATTATGCATGCTATTTGTTACTCAATGTGGTGCTGTTGTTTCAGTGACTGGCGTGATTTACATTTGATATTGCTATTTGATGAAGAAACAACATTGAAGTAAACTATAGCAAGTGCAACACATGAACATTATGATATCACTATTGTCATTTGGGTGTACAACTGAAATGATGTAAGTTGGGCATCTATTTAGACTCAATAAGTGCCTGAGAAAATACTTACGTGTGCTTATGAGTAGCTTATCTGTAGCTTATGTGTTATGTAAAGCTCAAAACATGTTTGACATCCAGTTGCATCTTATGAAATTTCAGTGTGAAAGTAATGAATCCTGTTCTAGATTTGTCCTGATTTGTTTTTTGAAAATGTTACACTGTCTAGGCATTTTATAGATTACGTGCCGGATCTTTAAAGACACAAATATGTAGAGTGCTTGGTGAAATTTCCATGCATTTAAGGGCTAATTGACTGTAGCCTACTTGATTGCAGCAACCTCAAGTTTATAGAACTGCCCTAACAATAGCTTACATACATTTCTTTAATATGGGTTGCACGTATTCTCTGGTGTTATCAACATTAAACTGCATTTAAAGGGGTCATGTCATGAGGAATACAATTTTCCTTGATATTTTGACATATAAGAGGTCTTTTTACTATAAGAGCATACTGTAAATTTCAGACCTCAAAACTTAATCCACAATGCAATAAAAGCATTTATTGAAACCAAGCTGCAAAAATGCCTCATTATCTACTTCAATGCCTACCCTATGTCGCTTGGGGACGGGGTACATTAATTCATGACCGCCTCTACAGCTCAAAAACATTAACACCTACTTAAAAGCACTGCACCCTTGGCCGCGCCCACAGGTGCTCAGTTCGTACTCAGAGAAAGAGTAGGAACTACTGTGGCCTCACTATTCCCGAACACCAAAGGAGACCAATCTGGACTATTGTTAATTATTTTTCTATTTAAACATGCACAGGCAGATGTTTTTTACCGGTTGATACATATCTCGGGCCGCTTTTAAAAGATGCAGTGTCAAGTTATAACTCTGAAGAGGAGAAGCTATTATCCCTCATTCAGCTGCTGTCTATTGCTGTTCTTTGAGTACAAACACATAATGGACATGTTCTTTCACCCATCTGCGATTTTCTTAATTGCTGGTGTATGAAAACATGCACTGGATGGATGTCTTTGACCATTTAGATGGGTTTCAGTACAGGATGATACTGGAAACTGGATGTGGACTGGATGTGTATTTCAGCATGGACTGCTGGTTCATATCAATGTGGATTGCTTGTGAACCATTAGTAATATGATTCAAGCTTTGCAAAGGAACTGTTATTGAAGGATGGGGCAGTTAAAAACACTTGGGAAAAAAAAAAACACTCTAAACCATTTATTTGTGTTTTTGGCAGTAGTAGCGCCAACATGTGCAGTGCAAAATGGAACGGGACATCTGTTTACTGTTGCCGCAATGCGACGGCCACAATTTTTGCTTCCATGGTAGACATTCTTATGTGCAATACTATGAGGGTTTTCTCTTCTCTATCTCTCTCTCTCTCAGTTTTACACACACTGTCACTTTAACATGTTTGCTGCTACCCAGGCTCAACAGGGAAACACAAACTGTATTTTTACACCTATATACATTTCCTGCGTATATTAAGTATTAACGTCCTCATGCCCATAATATCCTGTAATGTTTTCTTTGCACTGTTTTCTGTACTGTTGCACTATGTGTGTTAATTGTCTGTAAAATATATGTTGAAAGTATATGTAAAGTATATAAGTTAGATAGGTCTATGTGTAATGTTTATATATGTAGCACCATCGTCCTGCGAGGAACGACATTTCGTTCCCTTGTATGTCTCTACATATAGAGGAATGACAAATAAAGCTCACTTGACTTGACTTGACAGCATAATAGTTTTTTTCTTTCCTGTCTGGTGACGCTTTGTATTATGTTGATATATTCTTTTTCTTATATTTTTATTTAATTTATTTTAAATGTTATTTCATTAATGGTTTTTAGTGTAGGGGGATGTGTTAATTTATGACTGTTGTACAGCACCTTGGTTAGCACTTATGGTGCTTTTAAAGTGCTATATAAATAAACTTGACCTTGACCTTGATTATAATGGGTTCTATTGCTTTTGACACAACACGACTCACGTCCGGTGCTTGAGATGAACAGTTTAATATATTCAGATGCAATGAGTTGGATGTGCATTATGTATAACAGCTGAAATTAATTTTTATAATGTTGTGGAGCTTGTTCATTCTCTTCAGACTGAGTTTAAAAATTGCTGAATTTGAGGTTCTGCATGCTGTTAGCCAATCAGAACAGTGGGTGTTTATGTTGAGGATATAAGGAGGCGCTTATGCCAAAACAAAGCATGTCAAACATTTTACAGGATGTGAAATTATCATATAATACTTAATTCTGAATGTTTAAAAAAAAAAAAATGGTTTATAATATTATCAGTGTCTATTAGGGAAAATAATAAAACCTAGGTAAAAGTCAAATATTGTTTAAAGTTAGCAAAATAGTTAATTTAATCAGAAAATGCCCACTAGTCATGGACATTCCACAAAGCCTCTTTAGTAACTGTTCAGTAAAAATAGATGACGTCAGGCAAAGCTTTCTATGAACATTAAAGTGGCTTTAAACATTAAAGAAATTTTTATCTGGCATTCTAATTGCAGTCTTAAGGCCATCTTCTGAGGCTCAAGAGGACTTTGTTGTGCTTTCACCTGCAGCTAGTGCAAATTGCACTAATTTGGTCTTTTTCACTGCTTTTGTCAGCTTTCTTACTCTTGTTTGAATTTTCCTTGATCTGCAGGATTTGCATCTTAAGAAGATGAAGTTTATTTTGAACAGATGGAGAAGCGAAGCATATCTAATCCATGTCTCGCCACACAGAAATCCCTCATGCACAAATTAACATGCAACTTTCACTTTTCTTCTAAACATATAATAAGTGTTTGGTCCATGAAATCTCATTTGTGAAGTCTCAGTCATTAGGCATTATTACAGTAAGCAATTACTGTGTAAGCACTTTATTGCTTTTAAAGTAGCAAAAATATTAGAGAAACGTCTTACCACTGAATATATGTGTGATTGTGCTCTAGCTTTTCATAGTCTCCCCTCCAATTAGTGAGGATTTCTTCAATATAAATACCTGAAAGAACAGATAGAAAGATAATAAGCACCACATTAGACCATGTATTAGTTGGTTTAAACTGTATATAATTTTTTTGACTGAGCATTTACGCTGCTGTTAAATGTTTCCACAACAGATCTCTACTGAATCCAATTAATTCCTTTCCTCAAACTTGACCACATAACCAATCAATGGGTCCTCTTCTGAGATGTCTTCACTCTCTTCCTCCCTGTACTTGCCCCTTAGGGAAAACATTCAGCTAATGAAGCACTTCGAAAAGCCATCTTCCCTCACACCAGCTGGTATGTGTATTCAGTTGTAAAAACTGCTTTTTGCTTGTCTGCGGTATGTTATGTTCATGTTTCTGTGTACTGTAATAATCTTGTTTTGCCAGTCCCATTTACAGTAGTGTGGGTGAAACTTTTGAGGGTCTGGTAATGTTCTATGGCTTATCAGATTAATGTTCAGATGGACTTTTGGAGGATGTCAATCAAAGCTCACCATCTAATCTTTTTTTACTTCTGCCCTTTACAAAATCTCTTCTTTGGCAAATACATTTAATCTAAAGCAATTTTCAGTTTATGTGCTGTGCAACCTGGAGGTTAAAGCAATAGTTTTCCCAAAATGAAATTATGCGTACTCTCCCACATGCCGTTCCAAACCTGTATGCTGTTGATTTTTCTGTGGAATAGAGCAGTTCAGCCGTGACATCATTTTGTAGGTGAACCCAGAAGTCTAATTCACCATGGGTTCCCCCCTCAGGATTTTACTCATGAGGTTTTTGAACTTTTGAGTAAAATAATGCCTTTGGTAAACATTACTTGACAACAAGTGGACATTTGTTCTACACTATAAATTACACACTTTCATATCTCAAATGTGAATTTTGAAACTGTTGTGTGCTTTTTTGCAGTTCAAAATTGCAAAATTCAAGTTTTAGGTACGAAAGCCTATAATTTATTGTGTAGAACAAAACGTCCACGTGTTGTCTAGTAATGTTTACCAAAGGCATTATTTTACTCATATGTTGAAAAACTTCATTATAATTCTCTTTCGTGTTTTTGGACTAAAACCCATACAGCTTTACAAAACCAATTTTGAAGAATCTACACAAAGGATGGCTGTCAAACTCCAAGAAGGACAAAATAAAAAATAAAATAATGAAAGTATGGAAGACAATTTTCATACTTTTTAGCTCATTCTCAGCAAAGATTTTCAGCGAATAACAACTTAAATTTTTGTCTGTTCCTAAAACAAAGCTATTGTAGAATAGCTTAAGAGGGTCTGGAATATAGTGCACATGTTGTTTGGTCTAATTTTATGGAACTATGAACTGTCACTGAATATGAAAGAGGAGCATGTACATTTTTCAAAATATCTCCTTTTGTATTCCAAAGACAAATAACAGTATACAAGTTTGGAATGACATGAGGGAGAGTAAATTACTTTCAATTTTGGCTAACTTATCCTTTAAGTGTGGTGTTCTTAGTTTAAATGCTATTAAGAAGAACTCCGGTTCATGGATCATCTATTTGAATCTGGTATATTTGGATTACCAGCCCAGATCTTTGACCACTATATTTGCACCAACCATTTCTTTCTTCATCTCCTTTTACTCTGAAAATATCTGCTTCCTATAACTGAGAATTAAATTTCCCCAAGTAACAATTAAGGCACAGTCTCATGAGAATCAAGGGACTTCCAAGGAGGAAGCTGTTTTAATATGGAGGTGATTTAAAAGCTATGCAGCAGATTAGTTTGGCAAATATAACATCATACAATGATGTCCTGTAAAGAACAGCATTCATATTATTCCATTCTAAATCATTATTAAACACAACAAAAAGACACCCACCGCTATACAGTACAATGCATCACAAGCTTTTTTTTAAACAAGTGTGATCAATGTTTACTCCTTATGTTATCCTTAAAACTATTTTTCCATGAGTCTCACAGCAATTTTAATTAAGCAATAAGTATAGCAGAGTGGGTTAAATAGATTTATGGCATAAATATACAACCTTTAAAACACACATCAGAAATCATATTGCTTCAAGCACATCCAGTGGCTGCTTTAGAGACTTTCACAGCCTTTTACATGTATAAAGTACAAGTTTACACATATGAATACCTTTTGAGAATGAAGAGAATAAAAGAATAAGTGATGCCACAGTTTTCAGTGCAGATTATACAGTGATATACTTATTTTGTTAACAAAAAGTAGTCTTGGCTAAAGCAAACATACACTCACCGTCTGGCACCAGGGGGATCTTATTCAGATAGAACCTCAGATTGCAGTATTCGTTCAGCTGACGAGGCTCCTTGTAGTTCTGTAATGCAATTAATGAGAGAATCACAAAATGAAAACTGGACAGAGGGATAGAGTAAGAGAGAGAGTGTATGAGTTTTAGTGTGTTACCATTACATGCATGCAACCTAAGAAACCAAATACTTTCAAAGATTATCATTGTCTGAGCTTCACAATTTTGACCTGAAGAGAGAAGACGTTTACCGGGTAACAATGACGATACTTGTACAAGTCTTTTGCGGCATAAAAACTCCTTTTCATCCTGGAGGAGGACTTCATTATGTCACCAAACTGTGTGAGAGAGAAATTAATTAGTTAATAGTACATAGGCAGTGGCAGAGTGAATGAAAGAGTTCACTGATCAGCATGTGCATTGAGCTACATTGTCAGCGCTCTACATCATTGGGATGCAAAAGCAGCATCAAGAGAAGAGCTCCATTTTTTAGAGACTGTGCACCTTCTTTTTTTTTTACTTATTCATGACCATTTGTAGCACTTAGCCTCTTGTGATGTTCAACCACTCTACATCTTTACGGTTGAGTGAATATGCAGCACTCTTACTTATAACAAGAAGCTGTTAACCAGTCAGATCCAATGACACACTTAAATGCCTGAGAAGCTGAAATAATTACATTCAATTATTTATATGATTTTAAATTGAATATTATAGGAGAGATTGAGGCACATTGTCATACAGAGACGTTGTAAAAAGTGCTTTATATCAGTGACTATAAGGATTTGAGTAAAAAAATCCAATTATTTATGCCTTATTCAAATGAATATAAATGCCTTATTCAAAACTGTCTTAAATTAGGAGATTTTTTGTGAATTCTAACCTTCAAACAAAATGTTTTTATAAAATTTTTGTAGTATCTCTATAGTAAGCAAATGAACACAATTAAACCACACTAGGACTCATCATGACATATTAACCGAAAGGTTAAACTGTGTTTCCCAGGACATGGGTATTTTTCATAAATGCCATAGGTTGGGCTGTCACATTTATGAGGCAGTTTGTCACCCTGAAATAGATTTTGTTGACATTTTAAAGAATTTATTAAATAGAATTTCAAGGAATTGAACTTCATTGATACTTTTGTACATCCCCAATTCCAAAACATTTGGGACAGTATGATAAATGCTAATAAAGACAAAAGTAGTGATTTGTAAATTATACTCACCCTTTGCTAAATTGAAAACACTACAAATAAACATTATATGATTTTTATCTTGTGAATTTCTTTGTGGGGCTTTATGTGCAGTAATTTCAAATCAGATTGCACCACGTTCCAAAAAAGTTGAGATAGGTGCAATTTAAGACTAATAAAAATTTGACGAGTTGAAATAACAAGGCAATGTGAAACAGGAGATGTTAAACAGGTGAGCCTCCTAAAACAGCCTAGTCATTCAAGAACAAGGATCGTTTGAGACTTGTCAGTTTGCCAACAGATGCTTCAGCAAATAATCCAGCACTTTGAGAACAATGTTCCCCAAAGACAAACTGGAAGGATTTGGGGCATTTCACCCTCTACAGCACACAATGTAGTTAAAAAATTCAAGGAATCTGGTTAAATGTCGGTGCGTAAAGGGCAAGACGAAAACCATTTCTAAATGCACGTGATCTCTGATCCCTCAGACATCACTGTCTTAAAAAAAACATAATTAATTTGTAATGGATATCATGAACATGGTCTTGGGATTACTTTGGTAAACCTTTGTTAGTCAACACCATTCACCACTGCATCCACAGATGCAAATTAAGACGTAACTATGCAAAGCAGAAGCCATACATCAACACTGTCCAGAAGCGCTGCCGACTTCTCTGGGCTCTTTCAACTTAGATGGAGAGTAGAACAGTGGAACCATGTTTTTTGGTCAGATGAGTCAACATTTCAAATTGTTTTTGAAAATGAGCCGTTGTGTTCTCCGTGCCAAAGAGGAAAATGACCATCCAAGCTGTTATTAGCATCAGGTCCAAAAGCCAGTGTCTGTATGGGCCAGGGGTTTATCAGCGCCCATGGCATGGGTAACACGCACATCTGTGAGGGGACCATTAACGCAGACAGATATATACCATTTTGGAGCAGCATATACTGCCATCCAGCACCGTCTTTTCCAGGGACGTCCCGGAATTTTCAGCAGGACAACTTCCAACCACATACTGGCCGATTAAGCAGAGAATGTGGTTGCTAGATTGGCCTGCCTGCAGTCCTGACCATCTCCAATTGTGAATGTGTGGTGCATTTTGAATCACACAATATGACAACAAAGACCCTGTACATCTGTGCAGCTAAAGACTTGCATAATGGATGAATGGGGCAAAATTCCACTTTTTAAACTTGGCAAACTTGTCTTCTGTGTCTAAATGCTTAATACGTTTTATTAGAAGAAATGGTGATGTTTCACAGTGGTAAACATTAGACTGTCCTAACTTTTTTGGAGTGTGTTGCAATCATCTGATTTGAAATTACTGTACATAAAAAACAAACAAACAATTAAATTCACAAAGTAAAACATCATATAATGTTTAGTTGTAGTGATTTCAATATAGCAAAGGGTGAAAATAATTTATAAAATCACATTTTTTATACTGTCCCAACATTTTCGTAATTGGGGTTGTATGTTACCTTACATATTGGCAACCTTTAATTTTGCTATTTTAATTGTTTTGTGTTTTATAATTGTACTACTGTTTAAATGTATCTGAAACCTATAACAGACTATTTAATGGCAGATTCCCATTGTGACAACTTACCCCATGTGACAATATGAATTTGATTTGCTAGTTAAAGGGCTATATAACAGTGAATGTGAAAAGCTGTTATCAAAAAATGTACTTCAAATGAATGAAAATCCAATTTAGTTTTTTTCCATTGTCAGAAAATCCAAAAAAGCCTAGTTTTTGTGAGGAATTAGGTCACGTTAGACAGGTCACAGTCTCAATGGCCTTGAATCCAGAACATTTGTGAGAGCACGAGCCATTTTAAAACAAATGACAGTTTGACCAGCGCGGTCAAAACTACCTAAAATAAGTAGCCTACCTTATATGTTAAAGAGATATTTAGGCTATTCTGCGTACGCCTATTCCATATTTCATCAAAAAGCCCACTCTGCATGTGCAATTCTCAGAGTAGCAGTGTGATCTCTACAGCTGTAAATGCGTCATTTAAAATAACACTGATGATGATGATGATGATGATAATAATAATAATAATATCATAATAATTATAGGTTGACATTGCCCACGCTTTGAACGCGCACATTTACAAAACCATAATCACCACTCCACGCTGTCATCATTTATGCGTCCTACAGTGTCTAATAACAATGCCTACAATTTAGGCATTGTGTTTTATTATCGTCTTCTACCTGCGGTGATTCATGATCCAGCTGTTCGACTTCTCTGCCTGATTCTGCCGGGCTCATGGACTCGGAAATGCCGCTATCCTCCTCCTCTGCTCCCTGCTGATGCTCGTCGCTCTCCGAGTCCGTTTCCCACGTCGAGTCGCATTCTTCCACTGTGCTCGGCTCTTTGTATCTCCAGCTGCCCATCAGATTGCCCATTTAAACCCGCCGCTGTCCAGCCTCTACTCCGTGCCTACATAGTTTAAAGTCCTCGTTTGGCTCTATGGCTCAAGGGCGAGCATTGATATGATGTAGAGCTAGTGTTTGAGTCGCTTTTTATGTGACTAAGGGGGGATTTCCAGCAATGTGATTTGAACACACCCCCTTCTGCCGACAGATCCGCATTATGATGCTCTCAGCATCATTTAGACAAATCAAGAGGAGTTAAGCGTCTACTGAAACTACAGTTAATGAAAAGATCGATAAATAATCACAGGCTCTTGCCACATCGCCACAAATTCAAGCTCTGAATCAAGCCGATAAATGTGAACAGAATCGTTCACCGGCTTGTTAAAGAAGGGGTGGAAATTCCTCTTGACAAATTTGCATGGATCTGCCCGATTAATGAGTTTAATTACTCAAACTAATAGCCTACCCTACTCAAGACAAAATAATACGTCTGTTGTAATATTTCCACCACGCCAGAATTATCATTTTGAACGACTACATCAGTTGCATTAGCCTATATCGTATTTCCTACAATACAAATTGGACAGCGACACTGATGATAATAGCTGTGTTCATTTGTAAAGAGCCAGGTGGCATTTGCAATTATTAAAAGCTATAGGCCTAGATGGAGCATGCGCAGTGAGCTGCAGAAAGATGTGGGCAGAGGCCGGTGTGACCCAATAGGTCAACTGCAGGTCATTTGTGGCTGTTACTTCAACTCCGGCCACTTTAGCGCTGTGGAGTTCTTGAAAATTATTTCACTCTCTCGCTAGCTTTAAAAAATGTATACGATTGAAATTGTACAGTGTGTAGACAGAGTACTACAGTATACAATTGTTGAGCACTTTATTAGGAACAATAAGGTCCTCATAAAGTGCCTGACATGCTCTTCTGCTTTTGTGGCCCATCCGCTACAAGGTTCGATGTGTTGTGCATTCTGAGATGCTATTCTGGTCAATCCAATTGTACAGAGTGGTTATCTGAGTTACCGTAGCCTTCTGTCAGCTTAAACCAGTCTGGTCATTCTCCGTTGATCTCTCTCATCAACAAGGCGTTTCCATCTGCAAAACTGCCGTTCAATGGATGTTTTTTGTTTTTGGCACCGCTCATTCTGAATAAACTCTAGAGACTGTTGTGCATGAAAATCCCAGGAGATAAGCAGTAACAGAAATATTCAAACAAGCCCATCCGGTACCAACAATCATGCTACAGTTGTCTGAATGATTTATGCATTGCACTACTGCCATGCGATTGGCTTATTAGAGGTGTTCTCAGTAAGTGTATACCCAACAGTGTGTTTACATCACAGGAAATTTAGGGTACCACACTTGGGGTAAAAAGGCCCCTGGGGGTTATTGTGGTATGGTGTAGATATAAAGTCAATAGGGCAACATTTGTCAATATATGCAAATACATTTATTCATTTTCTTCTTTTTCTTAAAATTTTTAATTTTTTTTTACAATTTATGATCCATTTTCTATTTAGAATTTCCATCTCCATTGTGATTGGATCAGTCAGTGTGAGCCTCTCTATCTATATTCTTCATAATAAATCTATTATTTTTATATAAATAAAGAAAGAAAAAAAAAACATGGGAGATTTTTAGTCCAAATACTATCCTTTCACCTTTTTGGACAGTTTTCGAAAAACTTGCAGAGAAAAAAAATATCTCTGACATTTTAGGAATTTTCATTAGCTGAATAAATTTGCAACATCAATCAAGTTATTAAATGTTAGATCAAATTACCTCAAAATCATTGCACCCAAGGAAAATTTTGCAGTGCATAGTGACAAACAGGTGTTTTTGAAAGTTCTGTTGTAATCTTAGCGTTTTCGGGAAAATAAAATCAAAAGTGGCTTTTACCCCGGGGTCCCTTAAGCTCTGTTGTTTGGTGTGTTGAAAATGACACCACAACTTGTGGAAAGTCATAAATGTTTCACACAATAAATATTTAAATTGTTTATTTCACTTTTTGCTTAGATTATCAACATGTAGTTTTAAGCATGTAATTTGTATGTAATAATAATTTGAAGTTTATAATTGATTTCCATTGCTTATATTTAAATTCTGGGTATGGGACATGGCCAAACATTCAAATGTATAAATAAATGACATTTGAGAAGTAGCCTACCAAAAATAAATGATGAAGCCCTAGTAAAAAGTTTCCAATTCAGTTTTAATTTGAAAAAGAGTAAAGATGAAATCTGTTAGATTAAATAAAAGACAACCCCTGGCACATGAAAGTGCCTGAAATTGAAAAAACACCCTTGAACAATAAGTCCATCATGGTCATGTATGTGGAGCAGTGTTCATTCAGTGACCTCCCTGATGAGAATTCAACTCAACATGGTGAAAGAGGCCAGATTAAACACATCTGAATGGTAGAGAAGATAACTGGAGAAGATAGACAAGTCACAGTGAAGCCTCTTTTTTCCACACTTAATGGTTGAAAGAACAATACCTTTCACTAACCTTCCTTTACAACTCATTGTCTCTATATTTGACCTCCTCTTTTTGTCACTATTCCATACTTCCCATCTCCCCAGTTCACTTTCTGTATCTTTCTGCATTGTTCATGCTATAATGAATTTATCACTTTGCCTTGTTATCTCTTTCAATCTAGTTTTCCTCTCCATCTCTTTTCTTATATTCTGCTGTCTTTTCATCTGAATCTATCTGTCTAATGGAGTTTAGCAGAGTGGACTGACTCTCCAGTGACTGTGGGAAAATTATCCTTCATCACCAATCTTGCACTGCAGCTTCCTGTCTGTTAAAGGGTGGGAGTGCTCCCTTCACAGGCTCATCAGTGCAACTATTCCAGAGGCTTGTGCTAGAGGGGATTCATTTGAGAATACAGAAGAAGGCTGTTCTATACATACCAAGCCATTTTGCTCACTCACTATCACACAACCATTTAGCTTTTGTCTATTCGCCCAATTCGCTATTATGTCAAAATTGTTTTATAGAAATGCAACATTATAATTCTTTTAAGGAATAGTTCACCCAAAATGAGAATTCTGTAATTATTTACTCATTCTCATGTGGTACCAAATCAGTATGCTGTTTTCCCCTGGAACATAAAATATATTTTTTTATATACCATGTACAGTATATTCCATGTCTTCAGAAAAAGCTTTGGCAGAGGGCAAGATTTTTCAGTGAATAATGACTTCAGTCTGTTCCTCCTGTTTCCTGATCTGTCCTGATGTGGAAGATAGCTAAATAACAAAATAACAAAAACTCTCCTTTTGTAGTCCAGAAAAAAAAAATAAAAAAAAAAAAATAAAAACAGCTGAGGTGTTTGGTATGACATTAGCGCAAGTAAATAATGCAATAACTTTCATTTTCGTGTGAACTATTCCTATAACAAAGACTGAAGTCACCATTGGCAAGGGCTGGACTGGTATTCTGGCATACCAGGCTTTTTTCCGGTGGGCGATGCACTTTGGGGCTGATCAGGGGCGGGCTGGCCATCAGGAGAACCGAGCGGGCCAGTGGGTAGGCCGCGAAACGGGCCGAATGGGCCGCGATAAGCTCAAATAAGCCGCTGCTTTATGCAGAACAGATCACAAAATGGCGTTGCAATATGCAGAAAAGGCCAGGAAACCACTCGCTCAACAACGTTTGGCTCAACTTTTGAGCTAGTTGCTATGTAAAATCACAGGCCGATTTCTCTTCCCAGTCCAGACCAGCCATTGGCTATACTATTCTGCCTTTTTTAGAAGCTTTACCGAAGTACGGTATGTCTCTCTGAACTTGAACTGTAGGTGTAAATGTGCACCTAGATCTTCCCAAGCAGCTCCACCAATGAACAGATCAATCTGTGTCTACTGAATTAGGAAAGAAACCAAGTTTCTAAGGTGTGCCGTTTCTAAAAAAAAATTTACAATCAAACATAACATCGGCTTGCTGCTTTCGGGAGCCATTGAGCATATTATGGCTGATTTCTCATTACACCAGCAGCCATTTAATTTCAGGCTATCTGAGGATAAGAACAAAGCAACAAGCAAAGGATAATGAGGAGAGGTAGGAGGTGAAGTTTAAAAAAAAAGAGTAAAAAATTGTGGCAGCGGGGGCGTGGTCAAGCGCCCGTCCGGGAGAGAAAAGCGGTAAGGGCGCTCACACCTGAGCTAAATGATGACTAACACCTGTCTCTAATTTCAGTAACATGAGGAGAGCGGCATAAAAAGGGCAGGAGTGACAGAGCACGAGAGGGAGAACCCGACCCAGAAAGCGAACCCTTGCACGTTGTCAAACAAAAGAGAGAAAAATAAACTTACCCCTTAAGTTGACGTTTGTGTCTGTCCCGTCCTTGAACAGTGCTACAAAAATAATAATGACTCAGTTGCCCAATCGTTACTAGAAACGTAAAAAGCACACATGCTACTGAGTCAGCGTGTAAGTCCTGCTGAAGTGCACTTAAATCTCTTGTTGGACATCCAGAGCTAATTTGATATTAGTCAGATGGATCTCATTGAATGCCTGTCTCATCAAAGGCTGTGATGGATGGAAGTTACAGAACTGAGTGGGGAAGTCAGGGATCCTTGAACGATGTCACTGTACCTCATGGGGTGCCAGATATGAGTAGAGGATCAGATGGGTGATATTAGATTTCATGATGGCATCATGAAGTTTCTCAGTAGCTTATTTATGGAGAATAAAAGAAGCTTGGTGTTTTCATATTTATTTCAAAAATCATCGTTATATTGGCTACCTGTTAAATTTTGTATTCATTTTAATAAATTAATTTTACAATTCTGTTAACTACGTACAAATCTTTGAATGGTCTAGCTCCGCAGTACTTAAGTGACCTTCTACCACACTATATTTCATCCTGTTAATAGTTCCTAGAATATCAAAATCCACAAAAGGTGGTAGATCCTCTTCATATTTGGCTCCTAAACTCTGGAATAGTCCCCATAACACTGTTCGAGATGCAGACACACTCAGTTTAAGTCTAGACTAAAGATGCATCAATTTTGCTAGGCATACACCTAATTTATCCTTCAACTCACAATTAGACTGCCTTAGTTAGGTCTGCCGAAACCAGAAACAGTGATCATGATCTATAACTCTGCAATAAATTGAATGGCATCTATACTAATATTATTTTATTTGTTTCCCTGTCTCAACCTCAGGACTCCTATCCTGAACCAGAACCGGCTGGATCCAGCTCCATTCCTGCTTTGTGTTGGACTCCACTGCTACATGTCGCTGTGTGCAGGGCTGGACTGGGAAGATAAATTGGCCTGGGATTTTACAAGGCAACTGGCCCAAAACTTGTTGAGGAGGTCGCTGTCCTTTCTGCATATCGCGGCGCCATTTTGTTGTCCATTATGCATAATGCACCAGCTCATTTTAGCTTATTTCGGTCCATTCGGCATGTTTCACGCCCGACCCACCGGCCCGCTCAGTTCTCCCGATGGCCAGTCCGCCCCTGCCGGGTTCGTCTGCCCACCGGGAAAATGCCCGGTATGCCAGATTACCAGTCCAGCCCTGGCTGTGTGATGATCACTATTAGCAGCCGGTGCCAGCCAAACATCACTTCAGTCTATTACGATGGACTTCAGAGGATGAACTGATGCCAACTCCAACAATAAGAAATGGGATACATCATATGCCATTGCCTGAAGTTTGGACATAGGATAGAACTCACCAAAATTACCGGCCAGGTTGAACTGTGATGCACCTAACTGATCTCTGCTTGCATCACGTCGGTCTAACGATGGAATACACTCTTGAAATGGAATACACAGACTATCAATTAATTAATTACCAACAAAACCCTTCATCAGCCAACTAAAAAGGACATTGCAACTATGTGAACTTCTGCAGTTAATCCAGGATGAACTTCAAAGACATTAGTCATTAATTTTACAGTTTTTTTTTTAAACCATGACTTGCACTATGGTTAATGGTAAATGGTCTGCACTTATATAGTGCTTTTTTTAACCTTAGAGGATACCAAAGCGCTTTACACTATGTCCCAATCACCTGGTCTGGTTTCTCCCAAGGTAATTTTTCTCCATTAACCAACATCTTATGGAGTTTTATGTTCCTTGCCACAGTCGCCTTTGGCTTGCTCACTGGGGTTATAAATACAATTATTATTTAATTCACAATCGTATTTCATCAAACTACACAATGAGACATCATAGATATTACAGTGTTATCTTCTGTTAATATCTGATCTTCTGTAAAGCTGCTTTGTAACAATGTGTGTTGTAAAAGGCGCTATACAAATAAAGTCATATCAATATAGCGCACAGTAGATCATTTAGTAGCTTCCTTATATGTTGGCATGGTATATTAACAGATATGCAAACCCTTATATTGACCTGTACTCAAGGTTATTTTCGTAATCTAAAACTGTAGCGAAAACTATTGATAAAATTTTGTTTTCGTAAACTGAAATAAAATAAATGTTTTAAAATAAATTCAAAACGAAACAAAAATAATAGCAGTTATTAAAAAACTAACAGAAAGAAAATAAAAATTATAAAAAATAAGTTATCACATGTTGGAAAATATGACCATTGTGTGTGTGTGTGTGTGTGTGTGTGTGTGTGTGTGTGTGTGTGTGTGTGTGTGTGTGTGTGTGTGTGATCATCTTCAGTGCCACAGAGTCAGACACTGTCGGGCTGTTTAGGTGAACACATACAGATGGCGTTGATATGAAGACGTCTCGGACATGAATTATGGCTGGTAGGAAGTCTTTATTTAAAAAAATTTTCACTATTTTGTATAAATATTTTCAGGTCCTACTGCGGCGAAGGCTGGCATACTGAGGGAACAGGTGCAATACTATGGCAAAGGCGCTAGCGTTAGAAAATATCTTCAGTTTAATCATCATCGAGTTTTTATAACAGTTTCTTTTACTGATTTCATGTAGATTCAATTAATAGAATGAAGCAGAATTCTAATATTTGTAGAATATTTTTTCTTCATGTTGGTGTTTGGATAATTTATGCACTACAGCGTCCTCTGGCATCCTGGTTTAATGGACGACATAGTATATTCAGTCCCTTCAGGATTTCGCTGTGCTTTTTCCTGAGTTTTACGGTCCAAAATGACTGAATTTGCCGCGACCTTTCTCAAAATTTGCGATGCAGTTTGTGGCATTTATGGAGGTTGTTTTGCAGTGAAAACTCAAAAATCATCACTATACATCTCTGTAATTGTGTTAATTACATTGCAAATGCAATTACATGTAAACATTTTAGTGCACAATATGCTGTTAGCAGGCAAAAAAAAGTCCTTTTCTTCGGTTGTTCATCGAAATCTGATGATGACGTCCACTCATTTAACGGTGAGATCTTGATGGCTGAACAGTCCTATCCTGGACCCACAAGCTCTATTACAGGTGGGGCATATATAAGTGGTAGTAGTGGTGGTATTGATGGCAGCCATGGCTGTGTGTCTCCTGGCTCTTTCCTGTTGTCCTCTCCATCTCCAGCATACGAACCCCATCCCTACAAAGCTGTTGCCTGATGGTACGATCAGCAGCAACATACTACAGGTCCTCGGGTCTGATCTTACACTTTCTCAAAGCAATCTTCATTTGATCCTTATAGCGCTTCTTCGGCCCTCCAGCGGAGCATCGACCATGATGTAGCTGCCCATATAGCACTCTGCAGGGTAGCCGGCATGGGGGCATCCTTATCACGTGGCCCAGCTAATGCAGCTGGTGCTGGTTGATCATGGCCTCAATGCTTTACAAGTATTTATGTGTGAGGCATACACTCACGCCATGTAATTCCCAGAATGCGCTGAAGGCATCTGATATGGAAGCGCTCTAAGGACTTATGGTATGTTCAGACCAGAGGCGGCGAGAGCGTCAAAATTCGATCTGGCTGTCCAGCCAATAACGCTATCGAAGATTCGTGGACACTCTGGCATAGTTTAAATAGGTGGCAATGTTCGTTCAGAATGCTTGGTTTTGTGAACTATATTTAAAAGTAGTGTATATCCTCATGAAATCTTTTAATATATTATTATATTATAGTATATAAAACATAATATCCACTTCATCAACTTATCTGGCACACCAACAATTTCAGACACCTTTGTCCACGCATTGTTTTTGTTTTTGTTATTCCTGTAAGCAAACAGGGACAGATCATATATTATGGGAAAACCTGTCACGGCAATAATCAGTTTCTCCTCCATTATGTCTTCGGAACTAATGTTTGGTGGTAACCAAAGTTTACACTGTTGTGTTCTGTAGACTTTGCTAGGGCGGAGTACTTCTATACTCAAATAGGTTGTCACTGAATCTCATCAAAGCTCATTACCATAATATTGCCCACACTTGAACTTTCCTCTGACGCCCACACAGACCAAGACGCACCGCCCATGGCCGTGGCGCTTCTTGCCATCGTGAGACGCTGGCTGCCATAGAAAATGATTGACTTCCGGTCGATTTGACGCTCTCGACACCTCTGGTCTGAACGCATCATTAATGTGATGGCTGTAGGTTAACCAAGCGTCACAGCTATAGAGGAGGGGGTGACACATACCGCTTGGTATACCATGACCTTTGTGGAGGGATGAAGGTTCTTGTTCTCAAATACTCCGTGCCGAAGTCTCCCAAAGGCAGATGAGGCCTGTTTAATCTGGTTCTGTATATTGCTGTCGATGCCGCTGTCCTCTGCGAGAATACTCCCCAGATATTTGAAGGATGGCACTACTGTCAGTTGTTCACCACCAACAGTGTAGGGAGATAGCGTGGATGGAACACTGTAAATACTCCATTGGCAAACCACTTCTGTCTTGGTGGTGTTGACAGTCAGCCCCATCCTGCTGTACGCTCTCACCACTACAGCAAGGATGGACTGGAGATCCTCCGGAGTATGGGCCACAAAAACACAGTCGTCTGCATACTGCAGCTCCAGGACTTGCTCTCTACAGAGTTTAGTGGTTGCGTGGAGCCTCCTAATGTTAGAGATTGCCATCTATTCTAAAGTCCACTGCCACACCACTGCTGTTCTCAATCTAAAAAAAAAACAAAAAAGAATCACACACATACACACACATGCACACAACATATATTTAGGTGAATCCTGTGGATATTTGAAGACCCTTAATGAATTAAAAAGACAATGCAGGAAAACTTAAGGGTTAAAATAAACATGCAATATATCTTAGTGTGACCATACGTCCTCTTTTTCCTGGACATGTCCTCTTTTTGGACCTTAAAAAAGCACCCGGCAGGGATTTTGGCTTTAGTTGCATTACGATGTGGATCTGGTCTAATACTTCATTGTGTGTGTGTGAATATTTGTATTGCTTTAACCCCTCTTCCTGCCTTCTTGCACAACAATTGGTCAATAATAAGAGACTTGCAGCAACTATTGGCCAAATTCCTGCCTGTCAATCTCTCCGCGAACGCGTGAAGCACAGTTGTGTTTGGCATCAAACAGCTGATTGAGAGTGGCAGCAAATGACAGCTGAGTGGAAACAATGCCGTAAACGAAAGTGCAAATTTACAGAAGATTTGCACAAAAAATTCCCATGCTTTCATCCAGGTCGAGATCCATTGGAAGCAGAAAGTATGACATGTAAAGCTGGCACTTATGTGTCAGTTGCTATAAAGGTGCAAGTGATTTAGAAGCACACATTAGCTCTGCGAAGCATAAAGGGTCAACAAAAGGTGAAAGTTCATTAGGTAAATTAACTGACTATGTTTTGCGACCAGGTAAATTTGTTATCACATTGCTTCATTTTCCATGGCCATTCAAAATAATAGTAATAGTAAATGAAGGTACACTCATCAAATATTTTATTTTAGTACATGGACATTCAAAAGAATGTTGGAAATTTGTATTTATTTACATATATTTATGTTATGCTAATAGTGTCACTGTATTAAAGTTTGTATTCATACTAACACTGAGGACATGTGATTCCTCTACCTTTCCAGCTCAAGGTAATGCATGGCAGTGAAAATAATAATAGTCCTTTCAGACCCATCGTCTAGAATGGCATGCGTGTCAAGTATTCTTGATCAAGATAGACTGTGCGAGAGCACTGTATTCATGGTAATGATACTCTTGTGGATGTTGAATGCCACCTCATTTAGAAATGATAGGTGTTGTTAGTCACAAGTGGCGCATGGCTTTTTCAGGGTGCAGTTTGCAGGCTCATGTCCTCTCCCACACCTCCTTTTTACTCCTGATTACTATCCTTTATCCATGCAGTCTTTGTGCAGTGGTGAGTTTGGCAAATTCAGGCCAGGAGTTGAGATAATGCAGTTGGCATTTGCGAAATGGACAGTAAGGCGTAAAACTTTCCAGTTTCTTGCCCTTTGTCAACTCTTTCTTTGGTTGGGTAGAAGAGGAGGAGGAGGACTTTGCTGTCCCCTGATCCATGCCATAGTAATTTGTGGATTGGACTTTTGGAGACTTCAGTGTCCTTTGCTCTCTACCCTCAGAGCGAGGTCTCAAATAACAGGACAGCTCAGCTGCTCTCCTTGATATCTGAAGAGCTTTAGATTTTTTTTTTCTCAAGCCACTCTGGAAATTCAGGAAGTGTGTAAGTTATATCTGGAGAATGCCCTTTGTTAAACAGTATTCAACAAAACTGTCTCTACGAGAGGATGTTAGTTTGGTAAGCAGTCTGTCTACATGGGAATCACACATAACTCAATATTGGCCTAATAATCACTCTAGCATGCCGAGAAGATGAACTAGAGTGTATACCGATAGGGCAACATCCTCAAACCCCTGAGCAAACCCCTGAGGGTGAATGAGTGTTGGAGAAGTTGAGTGAGTGGTGGAGTAGTGGGCTAAAGCACATAACTGTTAATCAGAAGGTTGCTGGTTCGATCCCCACAGCCACCACCATTGTGTCCTTGAGCAAGTCACTTAACTCCAGGTTGCTCCGGGGGGGATTGTCCCTGTAGTAAGTGCACTGTAAGTCGCTTTGGATAAAAGCGTCTGCCAAATGCATAAATGTAAATGTAAATGCATCCCCTGGTTTCAATGGAGGAGTGCGAAGAATGCTACCTATTACCCCCCTGTACCAACTGTCATGGCTATCAATAGCGCTGTTTGCATGGCTTGTGTGTAAGGCATGGAATCATATATGTATCTCTTTGCAATATGAAGGGCAGCAGGCAACTTAAGATGATCAATTAAACTTGAAACTTATAGTCCCCTGTCAGATGCAGATCTGGGTTGAGAACACTAAACAGTGCAATGTCCCTCTCCCTTCCAGATTTAAAACTGATGAGTTTAGGCTTAGGTATTCCATAAGAGGAAGCGATAGCCATCTCCATCATGCTAGGAACCTGAACTGATGGCTGGGCAATTGAAGAGATGAAATACAACTGTAGTTGTGGCCTTGTATTTGGGGGTAGGGTAGACAGATAGCCTGGTATGATTGCTTATTGATACCTTGTAGACTGTACTGGGGGAAGATCTGAGTATCGGGACACAGAAGGATGTGTTTGAGCCAAGGCAGGTAATGATTGCAGTGGCTGTGCTTGTAGGGAATTAAGGTGCGTTGTATTGCCCTGCACAGTTGCTGTGGGAGGTACATAAACTGGCAGTTGGCAAGCTACGGTTTGGTACACTGTAGATGATGCTATTGATGGACTGTATTGGGGCCCAAAGGACTGAGATTGTGGGTGAGATGTCTGTTGGTGGCAATTGAACATATGGCTGATTCGTTATACCAGCTGGAACAGACTCAGGGCGTGGTTCATGTTGCATTACCTGATTCTTAGTAACAGGGGCAGATGCTGGATGAGAAAACGACTGTTGAGCCTGAGGTAATAACTCTGGTGGAGGCTAGACAAGAAGCTGACGATGTGGCTGAGGCATATGGCTGAGGCTTGATTGCAGGAGGTGAGGAATATCGAGTCATCTCAACATTGTCAGGGTTTGGTGAACAGTTTACTGTCTGAATAGAGAAGAGGCGAAGTGGTACTTCATTGCTGGATGGACTGCTTCGGACTGCCTAAATGAATAATGGACATTTGATGTCCAGCATCTGTGGCAATAGGGTAAAGCAAGTCCTGTTGCATGCATAGTGAACCTTTGCCTCACATGAGGGATAACTGTAATGTGCTTTGTAATTCTTTGATTTGCTCTTGAACATTCCATACACACTCCTCCACTCTACGTAGCCTAACAGTTTCAGTATGCTGCTCAGTCCGAAACCATCAGGAGTTGACGTCTGATAGTCTACAACTGAAGCAGAGACAGTCTCACTCATATGCTTATGCCTTGAGTCAGATGGCAAGGATGGTGGAAGGAGCTGTCATGGTTTGGAGGCAAGTATAAAGTCCTCAAGATATCCAGGGATCCGTTAGGTCCTGCTTGGATGGGGACTCTGTTGTTGCTCATAATAATCTCTGGATGTCACCATGAATACAAGCTGTTAACATATCCGGCTCAAAGGACCACTTTGTAATAGATGTTGTGTGTGTAGATGCACTGGTGTGTTAACAAGTTATCTTCAATCTCAGTCAGAAGGTTTGTAACAAGAAGAACAGTTCCATGACATCCTCAGTTTCAAAGCATTGATTTATTTAAATAAAAGTTATTTGTTTCTCTTTGTCTGTTTGTATGTGACTGAGTGTGGTCTATTGTCAAAAATGTACATCCAAACAAACAATATTAATATGAGGTCTTGTTGCAACAATAGAACACTCTAGATCAGACTTTACTTGTCCGGGCATGTCCGTAGCCCCGCCCACCTATGGCATCATGGACTAGTCCAAATTGAGGATTCAACAGGGTGTTTTATACAGAACACATAACATGAAGGAGATTCACTGTTACTAAGGAGATGATACAAGCTGTGCATTTGGATATGTTGCGACTGCTTCAGCCTTTTCAAGCATTTGTTTTGCCGCTGTCAAACATGAAGGAAAGTGATGGGATTCACTCAGATTACGTTTTTTTTATAAACAAAAAAGGCAAGCTACCGCAAATAATTTGGAGATTGGTTGAATTTGCTAGAATTCTCGTGATTACAAAATTCTGGATATATTTTAAATTTAACAGTAAATTTAAGTATATATAAACAAAGTGATGGAGTGCCCGCCATCGGTACATTGAGCATCAACAGTTTAACACGATTTCATGTTTTACATGAATTTTAGTTAATTTAAAATGTTCATATGTTTAACTTTTATACCTTTGATTTTCTTTTGTTTTGTTCTTTGTGACTTTGTTGCATCTCAAACCATTATGTTATTGTTATTAAGCACATATATGCTAAGTATATGTAGTATAGTAAGTATATGGTAAGAGTCTAAGTAAACAGTGAAAATATTCTACTGTTCCATTTTGCTTTAAGTGTTTTGTTTGCCAAGCTTAAATTCAAATGTCTTGCTTTGGTCTACTTTCTGGAAGTGTTCTGTTAACTCTCAAAACTATAATTAATAAAACTAAAACTGAAACTAAAATATATAAATGAATTAGAAATGTGTTCACAAAATAAAAACTAAACTTAAACTAACCCATATATTGTATATTACAGTGTATGTATTTATTGTATATCGTGTATTTTCTGGAACAAGGTAAATTCCAAATTTTCTAATGACCCTGATTAAGTATTCTACAGCTAATGACGCGTGTTAAAGTGATCGTGCAGACAAAAATCTAATTTCTTTCATTATTTACTCACCCTCATATTTTTCCACACTGTATGATTTATTTTCTTCTGTGGAACCCAAAACTAAATGTTAGCCTAACTAATATTGTTAACTAAATGTTGAGATGGTGGTGGCATAGTGGGCTAAAGCACATAACTGGTAATCAGAAGGTTGCTGGTTCAATCCCCACAGCCACCAACATGTCCTTGAGCAAGGCACTTAACTCCAGGTTGCTCCGGGGGGATTGTCCCTGTAATAAGTGCACTGTAAGTCACTTTGGATAAAAGCGTCTGCCAAATGCATAAATGTAGCCATAATGTTAGACTCATGATTAGAAAAAAGATGCAATGAAAGTGAATGGTACTGTTGAGCAGCAGCTGAGCTCTATGGCACTTTCATAAATCCTTATCGCACATGTATGCTCTTGTTAAACATAAACATCATTTGATACTGTAGTATTAATTCAAGACTGTGGTGAAGTGGTAAATGTAGCCATCCTGGCAATCTTAGTTAGTGAAAACGTACTCTGTAATACTACATTTCACCACTAGAGAGCAGCAGTTCATATGCAATGAAAACAAAACCTTTGTGTCCACATATTCAGCAAAGACATTTGGTTAGGAGCCTTTGGGACATAACTCTTAGTATGCATTATGAGTCCGACAGCCAGTTGTGGGGCGCTGGGGCAGCAGACGGGCTATTATCTCAATATGTGCGGGAGTGATGGAGTACCAAGTCTGTACTAGATACGACACACCATTACTCAAACAAAATATCACTGTGCCATAGAAATCCCCCTGCTTATACTAAAGCATGCATACACTCTCTAATAATCCTGTCCCTCTCACTCTCCCTATCACTCGTTTGGATATATGCGCAACACATGCATACACAGAGGCAGGGCCATTTCTGAGCATATGGGGCTCTAAGTGAAATCCTACTTGGAGCATATTAATTACACAAAAAAATAGCAATAAATTAGCAATAAATAACTATTTAAATTAACAATAAATAACTATATACAAAAAAATATAAATAAAATTGTAAACATCCTTGCTTTGCGGGGGCCCCTGGTGGCTCGGAGGCCCTAAGTGGCCTCTTATAACACTTACAGCTGGAAACGGCTCTGCACAAAGATGCGTGTAATACCCCAAAAACCTGGATAATTACAGAACATTTAAAAAAAAAAAATTATACTCCCACTCTAAAACATGCATACGTTTGTTTTTCTGTCATAGTGGAGGCTTTCAACCGTTTGTTTTTTCTATACCCTAACCCTCCACATAAACCATTGTTACGTTTTCATTTTCATTGCATACTTATTAAGCTGGTTTCCTAATTAGGAGCAATGATGGTCCCCCACAATGCAGGTGATTTCAGATTTTAATTTCCCCGTAGCGACATTTGGTCACCACAAAAATGGGAAAACCTGGCTTTAATTGTGAATGACATTTTTCATTTGAGGACATCCCCAAATGTCCCTAAAGGGAGGATTTGTTCAGATTTAGGTCACCTTTGGGGACAAAGGTTACATATACACACACGCACACACACACACACACACACACACACACACACACACACACACACTGATATCATCAGTCATTGTGTATTTACAAACCTTAATGAAAATATTGACGTTTGTGTTGCATGAAAGAAAGTAAAATATACCGTTCCGGTCTCTCTCAGTCTGCCCTATGTTCTTTGTCTGTTTTGTGTTTCTGTTGTGCATTTGCACGTCTTAGTCAGTGTTGTGGTTTGCAATGTACTGTCGACTCCCAACCCTGCCTCTTCATTCCCTCTGGCCTCACTCTCTAGTTCAGTCCTCGTTATGTTGATTGTCTTCACCTGTTCCTCATGTCCTCAGACTGTATATATTGTGCTTCCTTTCCTCTTTTGTTTTTCTAATCATATTTGCTCTCATTTGTTAAGTCTGTGTTTTGTTTGCTAAGTCTCCAGTCCGGTTTGTCATTTTGACCTTCTTTTTAGAAGTTTGTTATTGTTTAGCTTTTCAGTTTTTCTCCCTTGTGAGAGTTAGTGTTACCTGTTTGTATTGTTTTATTTAATAAAATCTTTATTTTCCCTCATTCCTGATCCATTTTGACCCAGAACAATCTGACCACAAATGGCCCCTGCAGAAATTAGTTTTTTTTTTTTTTGGTTCTGGTTCACCAAAGAGCTACTAAAACCGAAAAGCTCTATGGCCTCCGCCAGGGGAACCAGCCAGTGAGGGAGTATTTGCTGGAATTTCAAGCGTTGGCCTCTGGTTTGGGCTTCAACCAGGAATGCTTAATTGATTTCTTTGTGGCAGGCCTCACTGAGCCCATCAAGTCTTGTATTCCTGTTGGGGGTTAAGAGGGGAGTCTTACACAGACCATAACATTTCCTTTAAACTGGGATTATTTTATCTCAGCCTGTGTCTCGGAAGGATTTCTCTCTTCATCCAAACCCAAGGACAGCGATGCCCCCTCACCAATGGTCCCCTTCAGCCCCTCTTCCAATCACTCATAGGACGAGGAGGAAGAGGCTGAGCCCCACACCTGAGTCTGCTGCCAACAACCAGGAGGCGGTGGCCGTTCCCACTTTAGTGCTTCCAACCATCCAGAGGAGGAGAAGGAAGCCGAGTAAGGCACCCGAGTCCCAGTCGCTGCCAGTGCTCCTGGCCACAGAGGCCATTTCCGAGTCGCTGCCAGCGCTCACGGCCATGGAGGCCGTTCCCCTGCCACTTTCAGCATCCTCAGCCACGGAGGCTGTTTCCCAATCGCTGCCAGCACTCCCGACTACGGCGGTCCCCTTGGTCAATGAGTCTGTCCAGTTTCCTGAAGCTGTCTATGAGCCTGTCCTGTTCCCTGTCATGGTCCCACTCAGTCTTCCCTATCTTCTTTGTATGTTTATTTTCTCTGTGTGTGTTTGTGTTCTGCATTTGCACGTCTTGGTCAGCGTTGTAGTTTACCATGTGTTATCCCGACCTCACCTCCTCATTCCCTCTGGCCTCACTCTCTAGTCTTCTCCTCGTCTTCACCTGATCCTCATGTGCTCAATCTGTATATGCTGTGCTCCCTTTCGATTTGTATTTGTCAGATCGTTTTGTTCTTATGTTATGTCTGTGTTTTCTTTGCTCAGACTTCATTCCAATTTGTCATTTTGTCTTGCAGTTTAGAAGTTTATGGATTTTCTTTTCAGTTTGTTTGTTTGTTTGTATTGTTTTATTTAATAAAATCTTTATCTTCCCTCATTCCTGATTGGGTCCTCATTCCTGAACAGAACTTTAATTTTTGGATGAACTATACCTTTAAAGTGATCTAAGGTGTATTCAAAACCAAGTAAAATATACAGGTTATAAAGTGGAGAGTGCTAGAATTGTGCAAGTCGATCAGTTTTATAATAGTCTGTAATTAATTAAAGATATGGGTCATTAACTTGTAGTCAAGCATGTCTCTGCATTTCAAGGTTGCTTTTACAATCTAACTTAATGGCCTAGATGTATCTACAAGGATTAGTTATCACATCCAAAAGCTAGTGTCCCACTGGCAATGGTTGTGGGAAGGTTAAAAGGGACAACCGCTTTCAAAGGTCATGATAGGCACCAACCATCCACCATAAACATTCTGGGATTTTCAATTCTGTGTCTAATGGCATGGTCCCTTATCATTTTTACCATATTTCTTCCCTTTAGGGAAACACACACACACCTTGATTTGTGTCACACAGTGAATGTGTGTGTCTAGATCTATGTGTTATAAAGTGCTATGACTGCAGCTTGACCATGGCTGTTTAATTAAGTTCTTATCAGAGCTGTGTGTATGTGCATCCACAGAGCTCCAGGGATGCCCCAGATACACACTCACATCGGACACAGCACATCTGACTGCATGCCTGTGCAGCAGACCTCCCTGACATATCCGTCAGCTTAATATCAGCATTTCTCTGCCCAGCATTCTGCTTCTTTATCATGTTCTCTTTAGCATGCTGCTCACATGCAGCAGGATACACTATGGAGGATGTGGTGAATGAAAGCCAAATCTAAAACAAAACACTGATACACTGGTTTAAAGAAGACCCCTGGAGTTTTGTGTCCTTTAGTCCATATGTGTTAGCTTTGAAGCCATGTATATGTTAATATGCTTCCAAAGGTTGACAAAATTCATCTTTAGCACATATGCATACACAATTACATTTTATATTCTCACTGGTATGGTTACATGCACAAACACACTGATGACTCATCTTCACAGATTTTAGTCCAACAAAATGCTCTCTAGAAATGCTCCCCCCCCCCTCCCCCTCCCCCTCCCCTCTTATTCCACTTGCAACCAACTAGGAAAGCAGAAAATAATTGTTCACGTCAGTGACTTTACTTATATATGGTCTTTAAAATAGGCCCATGAGTGAGAATGAGGATTTGGGCAGGCGATTTTAGAGAGGAAGGGGTTTAAATCACAAAGCAAATAATGCTCAGTGTCACAAACAGTTGCTGTTGATTGCATGAAAATATTAGCCAAGGTACTCATGTTGATGTGAGGCTTCACCATAATGCCATCTATTGTTATGGATGCCCCCAGTTTTTTTTCCTATGAGCTCTGGGACATTTTCTGGACTGCGATGGCAGGGGTGTTTTATCAGGAGTACTCAGTCTTTTCTACCAACATCTGCACACAGAGAAGTGCAAGCTACAGAAACTGGCCATTCATATTTTATTGGCCACTTTGCTTGCTATCCATAATTCAGCGAGGAGCATATTTAACAGGCCTGCTCTGGGAGATTGGACCAATTATAAAGCCCACAATGAAGGAGGATAGATTTGGTTTGGGGCATAGTGTCCATGTGTGCATGCAGTATCTCTGTGTGTGTGTGTGTGTGTGGACTGCAGGTGATTACAAGAGTTATAAATGAATTAGGCTGCAGGGAGATGGAGAACGCACAGTAGTGGACAGTAGCAATAGCTTTGCCTCAATTATCTCTGCTTGGATTCTTTAATTGGTACAAAGGCAGGTGGTGTTCGTTTGGCAGAGTTCAGGTTTCTAACAATGTATTACTGTTACAGTTTAAGTTCATTTAATCAAAGAAATTTGATCATTTCACATTTTGATTGATACATACACAGTTCAGACCAATATTTGTATATACATTCATATATATATATGTATGTATGTATATGTATGTATACACTTCCATTCAAATGTTTGGGGTCACTTGCCTGAAATGTTTCTAATGATCTTAAAAATCTTTTGATCTGAAGGCATATACTTAAATTTTTTTTAATTAGTTTAGCAGACAAAAATATAATTGTGCCAACATATTAATGTATTTAATTACAAACTAAAATTGTATTTAAAAAAATAAAGTTTTGGAAATTGATGACTTGGACAGAATAATTAAGAAAAGCAGCCACTAAGTGCCCTGCATATAGATGGGAACTCCTTCAATACTGTTTAAAAAGCATCCCAGGGTGATAGCTCAAGAAATTGGTTGAGAAAATGCCAAGAGTACATTTCTGCAAAATCTAGGCAGTGTGGTCACTTTGAAGATGTTAAAATATAATGTAGTTTTGATTAATTTTGGATTTGTTTTGTCACAACATAATTCCCATATTTCCATTTCTATTATTCCATAGTTGTGATGACTTTACTATTATTCTAAAATGTGAAAAAATAAAGAATGAGTAAGTGACTCGGTAGTGTATGTGTACTCAGTATTTACTTTGTAATATATAAAGTACATACGTGTGTGTGTGTGTGTGTGTGTATATATATATATATATATATATACACACACACACACACTCATCGACCACTTTATTAGGAACACCTTTACGCCTAATTATTCATTTGATTATCTTATCAGCCAATCATGTGGCAGCAGTGCAATGCATAAAATCATTCAGATATGGGTCAGGAGCTTCAGTTAATGTTCACATCAACCAACAGAATGGGGAAAAATTTGATCTCATGATTTCAACTGTGGCAAGATTGTTTGTGCCAGACGGGCTGGTTTGAGTATTTCTGTAACTGCGGATCTCCTGGGATTTTTCACGCACAACAGTCTCTATAATTTACTCAGAATGGTGTCAAAAATGAAAAACATACCAGTGAGCAGCAGTTCTGTGGATGGAAACACCTTGTTGATGGGAGAGGTCAATGGAGAATGGCCAGACTGGTTTCTAGCTTACAGAAAGAATACGGTAACTCTGATAACCACTCTGTACCATTGCTGTGAGCAGAATAGCATCTCAGATTGCACAATATGTCAAACCTTGATGCGAATGGGCTACAACAGCAGAAGACCACGTTGATTTGGAGCAATGTCTTACATGGCCAGTTATATGTACTTTTTAATTATGAACCAATCCAAAATCATGCGTTATTAATAGGGATGATCATGGCATTCAAATGCCAAAATCACTATTTGGTTATTCTGCAAATTTTTAGAGGTCTTCAACCAGATCTGAGTCTGATGGAACCCAACAAACATACAGGTTTAGTTCAGTAACAGGCTGTTCACACGTGTGTTGAGGCCATGTAAATACGCACTGAACGGCCATCTTTGATCGTTGTGCCACAACTCACTGTAAAGATTAAAATAATTTTAATATTTATAAATGCATCTTGAGACACCTGTGTTCTGATTCACCATTTGTTGCACTGCATCAAGCTTTATCAGCGCTGGTGTCACAAATCGACATTCTGATGAAGTTCAGGTTGCAAAGGGGACTTAATGTGACTGTTACACATGATTCCAGATTGTTTTTCACATGGCAAAGTTTCAGCACTTCATAAACCGAAAACACTCGAAACAAATGATATTTCACATAAGGCTGACATTTACATGGATTTATAATAGATATCTCAAAATAAATAACTAATTGATTTAGAGTTCGGGGCCCTTTGGGTTTAGAGGCAACTGGGCAACGGCCCAATCGGTGGGGTGTTGTATGTTACTTTAGACTGTACTTTGCTGTTACCGTAGAGCTGCGGAACTGCAACTCTATACACATTGTAAATGAGTCATTCCCACAATTCGATGACATTCCGCTTTTTAAACTTTAGAAAAATAAAATATACTTTACAAGTTTCTTCATGTTTCATCATTACATGGACCTATTAAAGATTGTATTAGTCATACTGGTCAAGCTAAAAAAATTCAGATGTTCATCCAGTTAAATGGGCGGCACCAGGGTGGACATTCAGTGGATAAATGAGCCACTACATGGTCTGTCATTGATTGAAAATTATTTGTAAACTAATATTTACTATTTTATTTCTGTTAACATAATTTCTGCATTTTTTATCTCCCCAATTTGGAATGCCCAATTCACAATGTGCTCTAACTCCTTGTGGTGGCGTAGTGACTCACCTCAATCCGGTGTCAGTTGCTGCCGCGTCCGAGACGTTAATCCGCACATCTTATCACGTGGCTTGTTTAGCACATGTGGAGGCCCATGCCATTCTCTGTGGCATTCACGCACAACTCACCTTGTGCTCCACCGAGAGCGAACTACATTATAGTGACCACGAGGAGGTTACCCCAAGTGACTCTACCCTCCCTAGCAACCGGGCCAATTTGGTTGCTTACGAGACCTGGCTGGAGTCACTCAGCACACCCTGGTTTCGAACTCGTTATAAGCTTCATATAACTATGCAGAATGGCTGTTGTCCACCTCCAGAATGTGTGATATCATTAACATATATCTTCAATGAAAGGTCATGGTATCATGACATAACAGGGTGGGCAATAAATCAAAAGACACACAAAAAACCTCTACTATCTACTTTTAAAATTATACATTCACCACAAATAAATACATGTTAGTGAGAGAATGTAACACTAAACTCTTAACTGTATGTTGTGGAAAACTGTAATCCAATGTTTTAGAATTTATTTTATCAAAGATGTTTGGCATGCAGTGACACAATGCAGGGACATGAGGATGTGACACATTGCAATAGATTTATAGATTTAAGAGTAGAATTTAAAATGTACAATTTAACTTTTGAGCCCACAGAAGTGAAAACATTATAAAAAGTCTTTATTCTTTTTAACAAGCCTATCAAAATTGTTATTGGGTGAAATTAAACAATATAAATACCACACAAATTGTGATAGGGACTTAAATGTCAAAGAACTGTAGGAATGACCCATATTTACAGGTGTTTCTGTGCGAGAGACTGCTTTACATTGAAAAACAGCTCAGAAGCAAAAACGCACTCTGTGTGATCGACCCCTAATAAACCTAAAATGAAAAATGCTTTAATACAACAACCATGAAGCAGAGTGAAAGGGAGAGAAAAGGCTTAACATAAAAATTGTGTATTTCTCCTTGGTTTAGTGTCGTTGTTTTGGCAGTAAATAGTGTTTATCTTAAGGGAAATGTAAGAAAATCATGTTAAGTGTTTTAACTACACCTATACTACCATACATTTATTTTGAATTAATGCAGTAATCCAGTTTTTTTTTTCTCTCTCTCTCTCTCTGACATATGCAATAAAATGTAATGGCTTGTAATGAATAGGTGCGTTTACTGGCATTTTAAAATCCCAATGGTGGGAAACAATTAACATGCACTCGAATGCTATATTATTTTGACAAAATTATCTTTCTTCTGACAGCTAACATGACAGAAGATGTCCTCTGATTATCCTCTTGCCCCCTGATCTTTCTGTCAAGTGTGGTGTCCATGTAAAGCAACATCCGATATCTCACACAACTCACGTGAAATGTGTGTGTGTGTTTCAGGTCAATTTCTCTTGATTTGTAAAACATTCTCAGCAGTTTTGCTGTGTAATGCTAAAATACGGGACAAACAGCATCATGTATGGATTTCATATGGAACACAATTTATTCCATTAATTATGGGACAATTCCTTATTTTACAGGACGTTTGGCATATTTTGTTAATTCATTTTATCTGATACTGCTTCAGCGTGAGGGTGACTCTCTCTCTTTAATCACTGTAATAAAATTCCCTCAGTGGATGATGGTGACGACAACAGTTGTCGGGGGCGGGGAATGGCAGAATTCAAGTGATAATGAACCAGTTGCAACAAAGAATCTCCAGTTGTATAAAACAGCATCCAATACATTTAAAGGGAAACTAATGACAGTAGATTATGGACTTCTGAAGCAGCAAAACAAGTGTGTATACGGAGGGTATACGCAAATATTGATCCTTAGAAGTCATTATACGCAAACAGCCCTAAGAAAAAAGTAAGCATACAATGTATATGTGCATATGGCCCCGACTACACCACTGCATTACAGTTATCTATCAGTTTGTATTTGCACACACACACACACACACACACACACACACACACACACACACACACACACACACACACACACACACACACACACACACACACACACACACACACACAATCTCTCTCTCCAAACCTTCTTATATTCCCTGAACACATTCCTGCGGCCATACTAATCACTGTGCGCAATAGTGTTGTGGTCTAAAGCATGTCTGCGCTGTTTAATTAAGAAAGTTCAGAGAAGACTTTGAAACGTCTTCCTGCCTCCTGTCTGTGCATTCAAACTGCCGCCCCTTGGCGAGCACTAAATCCTCCTAAGGGCCTGTGCTCTTTTATTCCAAACTAATATCTCCCCTCACTGAAGATCTCTCCAACAGAGCACTGCTCTGGCATGTAAAAATAGAATAAAAAGAACAGAACAAACAGATTAGTCCAAAGCAAGAACCAATTTCAGTGGCTGCTCACATTTGCTTTTTTGAGATCATTAAATGTTGACAGTTCTTTCTGTCACTAAGAGGAGGGAGTTAATTATGGCTTTGAAATATGGTGCCATTCCATTCGAACCAAATCTGAATATTAGAAAGTAGTCTTTACAACTGGGGAACATACTACATATTAAAGTGCTCTGAATGTGTTTTGAATGTTTAACAGTGAGACTGATTTAAAGCACCGATTCCCTCGACTAATGTAGAAAGGTATGGTCAGTAAATTGCACCCTGCTCAACCCCTACTTTAGACTGCTATTATTTGAGGAAATAAAAATCTCAGCTGTCAATGTTTCTCTTAGCAGCAATGAGCATCAATCTCCTAGCAGCAATGAGATTATACTGAGAGCAAATGGAGACTTGCTTAAATGACAAGTTTAAACAAAAAGTTATATTCTGTCATAATTTGCTTACATTCATGTTGTTCTAAACACATATGACTTTCTTCTGTGGAGCACAAAAGGAAATAACTGAATTAATGTCCTGTTGGCTGAATTCAAAACTCTGGCAATACATAGGAACTTACTTTAATGCTTTAAGAAAAATGCTGGCTTCAATACAAGTTAAGCTCAAATGAGAGCATTTGTGGCATAATGTTGATTACCACAAAAAAAAATTTCACCCCCAGGCAAAAACCTGGGTTACAGTGAGGCACTTTCAATGGAAGTGAATGAGACAATCTGTAAATGTTATACACTCACTGTTTCAAAAGTATAACCACAAGATTAAAAAAATACATGTGTGTTAACTTGATTTTAGTGTGATAAAATCACTTTCTAACCTATTATGTGTGAACTTAAATATAATTTTACAAGTTGCCATGACGATGTTAAGTCATAAACTCTAAAACGACCATAAAATTGACAATTTGAACAAATTTACAGCTAAAGAAATACACAAGATTCAACAGAAGAATTTTAAGTGCTTTTATAAAATTATAAGCTTCACATTTCTGCCTTTAAACCTTCCAAAAATTGGCCCCATTCACTTTTACTTCCATTGCAAGTGCCTCACTACTCTTTTTTTTAAAGGAGGGATGAAATTTTAACAAGAGAAATTGACCCAATAAATCTCACATGTGTCTCACTTGCATCTCCTTTTGAGTTGCAGAATAAATCTCAACAACATCAAAAACTATTTTTTATGAGATTTACCAAGACAACATAGTTTGTAATTAAAAGTCAGTGATTTCAATATGAACTCAAACATTTCATCAACTTCCCTCAAGACCAAATTATCTGAGTTATCTTAACTACATTTATTTAATAGCTGTTTCCTACTGTATGTCTGCAATTGTCTAATTTGCTTCTATTTTAATTTATTCTAAGGAACTTTGCCACAAGCCATTTACTCCATTTAGTCAACTGCACTTTGAAAGAGCAACCTCTGAGCAATCACATCTTTCTCTGTGTGTCTAAATCCCAGCTGAGATGAAAAAAAAAAACAACAACAACAACTCATCAGCAGGGGAGAAAGGAGTCAGAGAAGCTATGCATGGCTGTGTAGCTGGAAGGGCATGTCCCACCAGCATTGAAATGAAAACGACACTATGCAGTCTTTAACTAGGGAGTACACTTCATCCACTGGGTCTAGCTCCTGTGGGCCTGACCAGACAGACTCAAGAGAGTCACCAAACAGTACAGAACCGGCCAGGGAAAGACAAGTCTGATTGATTAACGGCTTCATGTCATAGTAACAAATTAAATTGTTGCAGGATGAGACCAATTAATTGGGATGTTAGAAGGCCTTGCCAAGTTTTCTGTGCCAAATGCAATTGCGAACATTGGTGATTTCTTGGTTTCACAAGGGCACTCGATCAAAATGCCATTCTCCATTCTGAATCTTTCATGATTCCCATAACTAAGACCAGAGGTTAAAATGCCTTTCAGACAGAATGCAAAAGCACTTTCTTTAGTTCATAACTTGTACACTTTTTCTTTCCTATGAGAAAATAATCAGGTAATACAGTACCAGCTGTGCCGGATCAGTGCTAAAAGAGTGCACTTGATTTTCTGACATAAAATAGCACTGAAAACAAAACAAAAAAAAGAGAAAGAAAAATAAGTGTCAAAACATTTGGGGAATGTTGCCATATGGCAACACAGTACCACAATGGAAAATGGTCCAAAACTAGTTTTTCTTAGAAATTAAAAATGTTCCTTTAATTAAATTATTATTTATTTAATTAACTGTTGCATTATATACTTGCATCTCCTACAGACTAAAAGTCTGAAGTTTGTAGGAGTTCTTGGTCTTTCCATAAAACATAGCCATTATCAATTTTGACACATTTTTGAAAAGAGATATATAAATCCAAATTTAGTTATTTATGCATAAATAAAAAAAAAATATTATGGTAAATACTTACAAATAAATGAATAAATGTGATAATATAATTGATCCCACTCGCTGTCAAAATATCTATTATAATGTGTTGTCATATAGCAACGTTCATATTTAAAAACATTGTGTGAAACTATGCTAAATTAAGTTGACCAGTAAACAACACCATCTAATTTAATTTATTTTTAAAACAAATCATATAGTAAAAGATAACGAAACATGTTTAATAGAGAAATTTGTGGAGCACTTCAGCAGGTGTCTCCCCTGTAAATGTAACCCAAAGAAAAACAGCAAATTACTGGTTACTTTCATTTACAACAATCCATCATGTTGTAGTTTTTTCTGAAAAGTGAGAAAGGGAAAAAGATAAATTGTTTAAGATACAGTACACTGGTGTGAAGATCAAGGCCAGAATCAGTGCAACCCAATCCAGCATTCAAAAGATGGCATTCTGCATTTGGGGTGAGAACATTCTCATTCAAAATCTCCTTCTCAGCCCATTGATATAATTTCCCAACTTAATAATTAAGGACCTAAATGACCTTTTACTGCATCTGTTTCCCACAGACTGAAGACAAAGTACAATGTATTAAGACAAAGCAGGAAGGCCTGAGGTCTCACTGGCTGTGTATCATTACATCACTGAGCTGCTCTGCTAGTGCTAGGAGACAATTAATCTACTGTGCATGCTACCACTACCGAGTTTAGTATCTCAGAAGATCCGGCAGGTAATTGCTGAAGTCAGCCACAGTGTGAGAGAGACATCTGGTACTGTATCATAGGTGCTAATACATGTTTATCCAGGGGCACGTACCTTTGATGTAGGCTTGGATAGATGAGTGTCATCAATATTAATGTAGACGTGATATGTGGCTTGTGAAATGCCACATTAATGTTTTGGCTCTGTTTACTTTTGATTGAGCTCTCAGAGACATCTTTTGTTATGTAAATCAACCCCACAGCAGATATTGTGTCAGATTCAAGGTTATTGCAGCACATATTCACACTGTTGCTGTGTTAGGACTCAAGTGTCTTAATTTGTACTCAAAGGTATAATAGTTTCCCAAAAATGATTTCTGAATATTGAAAAATGTATAATTTAAATGATGTTTTCATTTACTCACCCTCATGTTGTTCCAAAGCTGTTAGCCTCAGTCACCATTGACATTTATTGTATGGAAAAAGATGCAAGGAAAGTGAATGGTGAATACGGCTTAACATTCTACATCATCTCATTTTGGGTTTCACTGAGGAAATAAAGTCACAGGGGACAATAAGTAAATGATGACTGAATTCTCATTTTTGGGAAACTATCCCTCTAAAGGAGCAAAGTTTTCTCTTTGCTCACATGGTTGATTAAAGTGCAGGTGTTTGTAAAGAATATTGGAGATTGCATTACAAAAATATGCTTGAATATACAATGCAAAGAGATGCTAATTATCAATTTTAAAAATGTTGAGTGATCACATGTACTGCATGGATGCTCCAGAGAAGTGTTTTCTCGAGTTTGCAACTTGAGTGTCCATTGAATGAAAGAGATCGCAAAGTTACTTCTGTCATTCAGAGCTCTTTATACGAGACCGGTCGGTATACCTAAAGTTGTTCCAGAAATTAACCCATTTAAGCTAAAAGCCTTTGCCTTTTTCTAAGATAATTGGTCTGATCTTACACTGATGCTTGTGAGAAACAAAGCCAATGGAAAACATTGAGCTATGTAAGGCAATTTTGCTTTACAGCTCAAACCCCAATTTACTGTACAGCTGTAATGGTGGGAGAATTGGCAACAGATTTATTTTGCATAAACTGTTATTGGGTCGAAACACTAGATGCATTTCTCTTGAAAATTAGATTAGACTGGGAACAAGGGAAACTATTTGAATGCTTCGATTTTTAGTTGAGAAAAAGTCCAACAGCAATTTGTTTTCATAGCTTCTAAAACAACAGGCCTAATGCTGTTAACTGAAGACCAAATTATTCCATTGAGTTGCATTGAGAAAATGTATTGGCTTAAGCCAAATTTACTCAATAATGGAAAGTGATGAAAAGTCATTTCTATGCAAATGGTGTTGACAAATGCATTCTATATTTCCTGTTTATTGTGTGCATCTAAATTGCTTTGGCTCACTTTTATTGAATTCAGACCTAAATTATCATTTAATCTAGTTGCGCTGTGATCTATTTTCATGGGGCACTGCTTTAATTGGTTGTTATTGTGTTCTGTAGGCTCGAACAGCAGGCATGAGTATTGAAAGGATATTTCTCCATCAATAAACAGCTTTCCTTTTCCTCCACCCCCTCCATGAAAGCCATTAAACAGTCCAGTCCATGCTCTCCTGCCTAGCATCATCAGCGTGAAAGAAGATAGGGGGTATTACTAGATTAAACTGAAATAAATGCATGTTTTATACTGTTCTCTTGCTTGAAGTATGTCAGAGTCTCTGTAAAAGCATAAATCCTGATTATTCCATTACATCTCATCAAATCCGAAAGACACTTGCTCTATGTAATAGAACAACTCACTTTGGATCAATTCCATTAAAGGCGTGAAGCTTGATTCTGGATCAAACAGGCTATAATTTCAAAGTTCTTCTCTTTTATTCCAGATGCAAAGAAATACACAATGGCCACGGTTACCTGTCAGATTTCAGTCTTTTACAACAAAAGCCCCCACAAAAAGATAGCAGTCTGTGACAGTTGCCTCAATTTTCTGGGATTGACATTGTCTGTGCTGACAGGGGGTGGCATGTTGAGGAAGGGAGGACAAGACTGGATGTCACAATCCATAGCTGTCTCCGCATTGAGAATGGAGACACAAGACAGTCAAATAGACATGCCAGCACTGAAATGAACATCACAAGCCTGAGGCAGTGTTTCAGCCATTCTGATTACAATGTCAACCATTCAAACAACTAAATTGCCATGTTGGTCTTTTCAGTCATACATCAAGATATTTTGTTAAAGGCATAGTTCACCTAAAAATGTAAATTCTGTAATGATTTAAATACCCTAATTCTGTTCCAAACCACTAAGACTTCCTTCTTTCATGTAACACAAAATGAAATGTTTGGCAGAATGTTATGGCCTCAGTCACCATTTACTTTCATTGAATGGTAAAAAGATTCAATGCAAGTGAATGGTGAAGAAAGAAAAACATATGGGTTTGGGACTACAGAAGGGTGATTAAATAATGACAGAATTTTCATTTCTGGTTGAACGATACCTTTTATGCAATCAGGAGATCTGCTACATCAAATAAATATGCACAAATTGAGTCTTCAGTCAAATACATTGGACATGTGGAAAATGAGGATGGATTTCAACTTGAGTAAAGATGACTCTAAATTGCTTTATCTCCCACCTTAAAGAGAAATTAATTTGTGTTTCACATATTAAATAGAATTAAGCCTTTAGTTAACAATCCTAATCCTTTTGTTAGCATCAATTATATTAAGGTAGGCCTATATATGTTCAGAAATCTAACCTCTGGTTTACATGATGTTCATGTTTTAGGATTCAAACCTTTCCATGATATCCACAATCCATATTGCACTATCTCAGATATACCCAAAGTGTATACATTTTCCTAACAAATACAAACAGAAAATAATATTTAATGATTGTGATTAATGAAATCTACAAAGAAATTATGGCAATTCTTTACAATAAGATTCTATTTGATAACATTAGTTAAAGGGTTAGTTCACCCAAAAAAGGAAAATGTACTCACCCTCATGCTATCCCAGATGTATATGACTTCCTTCAGCAGAACACATTTGAAGAAATATAGAAAAATATCTCAGCTCAGTAGGTCTTTATAATAGATGTGAATGGTAACATTTTGATGGTCCAAAAATCACAGACAATCAGCATTAACGTCATCCATACGACTCCAGTGGTTAAATTAATGTCTTTTATAGTGATACAATTGCTTTTGGTGCGAAAATGATCAATATTCAAGTACTTTTAACTATAAAAAGTTAGGCAGCGGTAAGCGCGTTGCTAGAGGGCTAAGGTCACGTGATCTCTTGTGTGACGTATTGGCGTTGGCATGTTCACGCCAGAAGCATTGCATGCACAACACACCTGTAAGAGCAGCGCTGTTTACAACTGTGTAGGTGGAATGCTGTACAGACCAAATGTCATAAACAAATTTAAACAAAGATGTCAGAAGATGAGATACAAGTTTTTGTACAGCCAGATTTATTTGAGCCCGAGTACTTTGACCAGGAGCACAGGGAGATGGAGGAGGCTGGACCAACAATCCTCAGAGAGACAGAGAGCTCAGTAGACGTGGTGGTGCACATGTAGGCAATGCCAACAGAGGTAGGCGTCTGTTGCATTGAATGGAACATTGCCATTCCATCGCTAGAAAGACCTCGTGACCTCAGCCCGTGAATGCGCATATTGCTGCTTACCGGACACGGTAATTTATAGTTAAAGAGTACTTTTATTTGTTATTGCGCTATGAACTAACATGAACAACAGCATTTTTATTAACTAACATTAACAAATATTAATAAATGATGTAAAAATAAAATAATTTAAAATAAAATAAAAACAAAGTGTCTCATTTGGAAGGCTATAGCCTACGTCTCCGGAGGTCGAATTTGTCAGCCACATACTTCATTGAGGCTCGTTTCAGAAAAGTAAGTAGGACACTTCGAATGCAGCCTTCGAATGCGAACTTCTTTCAAGTGAATTCGGAGGATGCATGAGGTGTATCCTTCGTGGGCACTCACAACCCACAATTCTTTGCTTCAACGTAAATGTCTAAAATAAATTGACGCCAATTTGCCCGTAAATATGATGTTCAAACGCAAGTAATGTTAATTCCCAAGTTGAAGTACCTCAGTAGATAGTTGCAGAGAATATAATATGTATAATTATATGAATATATAATTAAAATAAAGTATTAGACTATAAGTATGCTACGCCTGTCAAATCTATTTTCTTTTCTTTTTACATAATTATAACTCTCCTAAAATTTAGCGCTTGTTAAAGAGTGACGTGCTGTCATAGCAACCATGTTACGTTCTGTTTTCGTTTGTCCAACGAAGGCTGTCTCGTTTAAACGAGCTGCTTTTTTTAAGGACACTCCATATACTGCAGCCTTCAAAGGGCGCGTCCTACCTAACACGCAGCCATCGAAACTAGACACAAAATCATTCACGAAATGTTCCCAAAATCATCATTATTATCATTATAAAGCCTACATTTAAACATTTTAATTTGATAAGCTGAACAGTTAACGCGCGCACACGCGCACACACACACTCGTCACTCTGAAACAAAAACATGTGCTGTTTATCTTCGTAAATTACACATTTATTGTAGTAAATTTAGCCTATAAATGACTATTAACATGTCAGACCATCCTCGACTTTTGATTTATCTACAAGTCATCCCACTCTTTCCCTCTCTGCTTGCCAGTGCGCAAGTGGGGAGGGTAAAATCTCAGTTTGAAGTCTCAGCGTCTTCCTCAATTCCACGGACCACAGCAGCGTCTGTAGGATCATCAGCTCAGTCACATCATTCGGGAGCAGCCTACAGCTATTAATAAAAACAACAACTACGCCTTATAGGCCTATATATTTTATTGACTCCTAGCTATGCATTAAAAGAAAACAGTGACCTGTTGTTATGGTTACAACTGCTTTCTACGCTGACCGTTAGAAGACTCTGGAGCATCATCTCAAGGAGTCGACTCTTCACTCGCGCAGGACGGGATGCGGGATTCACAGCAATGGGAAGTTTAAATGCGAAGCGAAGACTGCGGACCCAGGCAAAAAAAAAAAAAACAGTTTTAAATTAAGTTTAATACAGATACGTTGAAAGTAATAAGCTGTAATGACTCCCAAGATAATTCGCGACAGTCTCTGAATGTCTTCTCATTAATCGTTCTTTTTGAGGTGGACTATTAATTTTACAGGTTAAGCAGCGCTGTTTCTGCAAGCACAATGAAATCCATCTTCTACAGTCGTTTTTTCATCCTTCTCCCATGGATCTTGATTGTGATCATCGTGATCGACATTGACACAAAAAGATCGTCTGTTCGCAACACGGCGAGCTTCTATTTCTCTCGGATGGGGAATGTCCAACAGCCGCAGCAGGACGCCAGGGCGACTCGGACCAGCAGCGGGTCCGGGGGTAACCGCACATCTCTCCCGGTCATTTATGCCATCACCCCCACTTACAGCAGAGCGGTGCAGAAAGCAGAACTCACGCGCCTGGCCAACACGTTCCGCCAGGTTCCGCAGTTTCACTGGATCGTGGTGGAGGACTCGAACTCACGCACGGAGCTGGTTTCGCGGTTTCTCGCCCGGTCTGGAGTGCGATACACACATCTGAACGTGTACACCCCGCGCAGGTTCAAGCGGACAGGGATGCCCCGCGCGACCGAGCAGAGAAACACAGCGCTCGGCTGGCTGAGAGGACACAGCACCTCCAAAGATAAAGGAGTAGTGTTCTTCGCGGATGATGATAACACTTACAGCCTTGAGTTATTTGAAGAGGTAAAAGCAACTTATTTAGACAGATATATTCAGATTAGAGATGTAGGAAGGCTAGAAATATTTTAGTGTCCGTGTCATTACATATCATGTACAATAGCAATAACAATAGAAATGTGCAATTGCAAGCAGTGTCACTTTTGTTCATTCAGTGTAATTTCAGTTAATAAGATTTTTAACAGATGGCATGCACACAATAGTTGCTTATCACTATATATTTATATTCAGTGTGTGAGCATATTGCAAATTCATATTTAACCTCTAAAATTACAGAGACCAAAGACATTTTACTGTATTTCTCTCAACAAACAGAGCATCTATGACAACTGGGAGTATAGTGGGACAATTGTGTCAATTCTGTTGTTATTATTAATTATGAACGGGTAGTGTAATAGATTTATACTTTACAAAGTGGGAGGTTTGGAGTTGTATAGACACAACGTTGTCATTTCTGTGTTTTTTCCTGTGTTTGTTCAAGTAATTGGTGTAGATATCCATCCCTGTGTATGTTCAAATTGTGTGTTTAATCATGCCATCTATTTCTTATGAGACTTTAAATGTGCAATAGTTGATGCACCGAAATGATGGCGACGACCCAGTAGTATACTGTGTAGCCAAGCAGAGTGAATTAACCCACTTTAAGGCAGTGGAAGTCACAGTGAAACAACGGAGTGAACCCAGCTGGGACATTAGGATCGGCCTCTTCAAATGATTGTCTGAGGACGACACACAAAACTGATTACTGTGATGTGATGAGAGACACCTCATTTGAGACTCTGTCTTACACAGAGTATTTCTAGATCACGCTCAGCTCAGACATGGTATTTTAAAGCATTTCAAAAGATATACCCGCTTCTTCAAGACTAGTTTTATAATCAAAATACCATAGTTTATGGCCAGTATAGTTAATTTGGGTGTAAAATCAATAGAATTAAAGGAATAGTTCACAAAAAAAAAAAAATGAAAAATCTGTCATTATTCATTCACCCTCATGTTGGCATAGACCCATATGCTGATTTAAGATAAGATTTTTCTGTAGAAAAGTTTTTGAAGAATCTTCAAAAACCTAAGCTTTTTTTAAATAGTGACAACAGCTGTGAGGCTCCAAATATGAAAAAAAAAAAAAAAGCACCTTGAAGGTGTTCCATACGACTCAAAAGCTAACCCGTGGCTTCTGAAAACCAAACAATGGAATTTTGCAGTCACAGTGGAAAAAGCAGACTGAAAATTATAATCTTTCTCTGCAGAAGCTCTAAAATATAATTCAAATTTCTGTTTAGATTTTAAAGAAGTGTCACTTTGAAATGTCACAGCTGTTATACAAATTGTATTGTTTTCTGTGTTGAATGCAGTGCACAAGTTTGAAAATGAGGGATGGAGAATGAGATTTTAGGAATGCATCAGAGGAGAAGATTTTCCATGAATAATTATTGAATTTTGGTGTGTTCCTTACACAAAGCTTTTGTATGGCTTCGGAAGATGCAGAATATACAGTAGCACTTTTGGACTACTTCAGTTGTTCCTTGACAGTGTTTGTTTTTTTGGTCATGTTAGGAACTTGACAGCCAGGGTAACTTTGAACTGTCATTGTATGGAAAAGAGCTTTTTGAAGATTCTTCAAAAATGCTCTTTTTTTGTTCCATGGATAAAATAGGCATTTGTTTACCATTGGGCCAAATATGTTGTATTATGCGGTTCTATACCGATCTGGGCTTGTTAACATGGTTCCGGTTTGTTTTTCCATTGTGGTGTTGCGAAATCAGGATTAGAATGGCTGACTGGGCAAGTGAACAATCGTGCCACTAAAACCATTCCACCAGCATGGTTCTTTGTCCTAAGAATGGTTAGCTAACCAAATTGACAATTCCATCTCAGGAACAGTTTGTAATCGCACACAGTAAAACTAATTCTGTAAAATTTACAATAAAATACTGGCAGCTGTGGTTGGCAGAAATTTACCTTAAAAAATACGGTGACAATGTTTCACGCTTCATGGCATGTCATTTTGATGCCTGTAGATTGTACGGTTCACTACCATTTATGTTATTAAATTATATACAACAGTTAGGTTCCAGTCCTCAAATCTGATTGGATGAGAGACATTCCATGAGTAATGTTGGTCTCACACAATTAGCATTTGGACTCTTTACTGTGTGTGTATCACTCGACTTGTATTTGTGCCATTCTAAACTAAAGTGTAAGAGCAGTGCAGATGTGTTAGGAGCCATCTGACTCTTTACATTTAATAATGTGACATTACATATTTTAGCCAGCAATTGGCGGCAAAAAAACACATTTTTGCATGTAATATGAGCCAGTTGGTGACACGAAGTGCGTCAGCATCACTCAGTGTTTATTTTCATAAATACTACACTACTAAAGCTAGGAAATAGCTTTAAATAACTCGAAACTAACAACTTCAGCATTAAGGCTCATCACAGCTGAGAGACACAACAGACTGATTAATTACACAAACTCAAGGCGCTTGCTTCTTTCTGGACTTTCCACATTGTAGGGGGCAAAATTGCGGTTTCTATAGTGAATGACTCTTGCTCAATGGCTACCGTGAAATAGAGAGGAATACCCCTGCTTGGATGGCTGTGATATTGCTTAAATATAAACTTAATTTACTAACCTTCTGGAATAAAAGTCTGCTTTTCACTTAAAAATGTATTGTTAATCACTGTAGTACTAGTAATTACAAATGGACACGTGATGCCTTTAAGTTCATCAAGAGTGGCTCTTCCAGGAGCAATAATTAATACACATGTAGAGTGAGTGTTACTCACACAAACATAAAACTCCATTAGGTTTACACATGTGACTCTAAAATAATGCAGTAAACATGAACTAAACTACATAAAACGTAACAAAGAACAACCTAATATACATAACTGATAGAAATCAGAAGAAACATAACTATTCCAATAAAATATAATGAAATGTAATGGGTCACGCAGGGACTTCTGTGAACGGCCAATTATTGTATTCACCATCGTTTTAACTAGGGATGCACCGATACCACTTTTTCTCTTCCGATCCCATTCCGATATAAGAAATCTCAGTATCAGCCAATACCAATCGCGATCTGATACCAGTGTTGTTTTTTTGCATAATCAGTTTAGAATATATTTACATTATTTTGCGGAACAAATTTGGTGTAACTACACATTATATCAATATAAATGTATAGCTTATTAAGAAAAACGTTATTGTTAACTAGTATACTAGATAATGTAGCAGCAACATTAACCGTAATTACAGACTAAGTCATCAGTAGATAAGAACACAAATCAACTTAAATATTATTATAATTTGTAAACAAATTATAATAATAAAAATATATTATAATAGTAATATATCTCAATCATGCACCTTTTGTCATGGATCCACTGGTCTCTTTCTTCTTCACTGCCATCACAGTGCTCACTCTCCCCTGAGTTCTGATTATAAGCACCTGCATATCATTAGTGGCTAATCAAGCGCTGCATGTATACCCCGCTTTCACACTCACACTCTTTGTCTGTTCTCATCAATAGTATCTCTGAGACTTCAGAACTTTCTACTATGTCAACCATACTTGTGTCTTCATTTTTGCCTGCAAATGTCATAAGACTGTTGTGAGTTATCTGTTCATCGAGTCTATACCCTGTCTGGATATTACTCACCTGCTGTTTGCCACTCTGCTCAACTGGATTTACTCACTATGTTTACATCACTGTTTCAATCATCTGTTCAATAAACCCTGCTACCGAGTTTATATCTCTGCCTCCGCGAGTTTCTCCGTGACACCTTTAACTTTTAAACCCTCACGCTTTTATTTTGACATTCATAACTCGCCAGGAATCCTGTATGTGTCTGTTTGTAGACAAGTTCACAGTAGTTTAATATGCTTGTTAAAATTCTGGTAAAAAAAAGCACCTCCAGTGTCATTCTAAATGCATATTATAAGTGAACTTTTGAGATGTTGTTCACACCACGTGAAGGCTAAAAATAGCCGCGAGTTTGTGTAAACAGAGCAGCGCCATTCAATAATGCACTGGAGCTGCGTGCGCATTTTATATATCTATTTATAAAACACAGCCTTTTGTGGTTCACAGAGCTATTGCACGTCTTCAAGTGGCTTTGAATAAAATGCACGAGACATATGAACTTCTATATATTGTGTTTTTATGGTTCTTTTATGTCATTTTTTGAGCTTGACAGTAACGAACATGACTAACACACAGTATCAGATTTGGATCAGGCTCATCGGACCGATACACGATCCGTTTAAAAATGTCAGTTTCAAACCCGATACTGATCCAGATATCGGATCTGTGCATCCCTAATTTTAACAATAGTTTACCATAACAAGTACACATATTTTCTTGTTAAACATCATATACATTTTAATTATACTGTAAAATTATACTTTTTTTACATATAAAATAATAATAATAAAAAGTAATGTATTGTCTTGTTAAATACTGTATATAATAATGTTTTACTGTATATGTTAAGATAACTACTCATTAACCAATACATTCTTTTACCATTAAAATTATATAATTTTTTTCCCGAACTGTGCTCATGTAAATGCTACTGGAATGTCATGTGGGGTGAGTAAATAATGACAGATATTTCATTTTGAGATGAACCATTTCTTTGTCTGATGAAAACATAATTCCTTTATTTGCTGATTGGGTAGCATAAAAAGTGCTCAAGGAAGCTGATGTTAGTGGTTTGAGGAGGAAAGTTACCATTCAGCACATTAGGTACCATTCAGCAACTCCCGCTTCCTGCTCTGCATTATACTCTGTCCTAACTACCATAACAGAGAATCCACTTCTCTCTCTTGCTGCCTCACATTGGCTGTTGTCCAATCCCTGCACCTACGTGTAGCTCATTGTCTCATTCATCCTCAATTATTCTCTGCTTTTCTCTTGTCACTTCTGATTTCATTGGCCTCATTTTCTTCTGTCATACTGCCTCAGACCTCCTCATTAAATGCTTGCTTTGTGTAACAAAATCTAACATAAAATGAAGGCAATCTGAGTAAACACAAAATACAGTTGTAAAATGATAATGGTATTTACTGAAGCAAAAAAATTTTCCAATATCAACTGGGCCTGTGTGAAAAAGTATTTGCCCCTTAGTTCTTAAATCTATGAAACTGCATATATAATGGGGCTCAGCTGGACTACACACACCCAGGCCTGATTATAGCAATGTTCAATCAAATCAACAACTAAATATAACTTTTTCAGCAGCATAAAGTTGGCTAAAAGGTCTCACCCAGTAGCACACTATGCCAAGGATGAAAGAAATTCCAGAAGTGATGAGGATAAAGTTGATTGAAATACATCAGTCTGGGAAGGGTTACAAAGCTATGTCAAAGGCTCTGGAACTCAAAGTGAGAGCCATTATCTCCAAATATGTCAAACTTGGTACAGTAGTGAATATTACCAGAAGTGACCTAAAGGAGAGCGTCCGGTCATCAGTCCGTGAGTTGAAGCTCAAGCGCAGCTGGATTATGCAGCAAAAACAATGATTCAAAGCATAGGAGAAAGTCCACCTCTGAATGGCTCAAAATAAGCCAAATTAAAGTTTTGGAGTGGCCTAGTCAAAGTCCTGACTTGAACCCGATTGCAGTAGTAAGATCTTAAATGGGCAGTTCATGCTCAAAAACCTTACAATGTGGCTGAACTAAAGCAGTTCTGCAAAGAAGAGTGGGCAAAATTCCACCACAGCGTTATGAAAGAATGATCTTCAGTTATCAGAAGCGTTTGACTGCAGTTGTTGCTGCTAAAGGTGACACAATCAGCTATAAAGTTTAAGGGGGCAGTTAGTTTTTAACATGGGTGATGTACAGTACTGTGCAGAAGTTGTAGGCTCTTGTGAAAAATGTTGCATAGTGAGGATGTTTTAAAAAATAATGCCATAAATAGTTTTCACTTATCATTTAAGGTCATACAAAATCCAGTAAACATATAAAAAGCTATATAAATATTTGGTGTGACCACATTTGTCTTCAAAAAAACACCAATTCTCCTAGGTACATAGTTTTCCTTTGGTTGTTGGCAGATAGGTTGTTTCAAGCTTCTTGGTGAATTCACCACAGTTCTTCTTTCTATTTAGGCTGTCTCAGTTGCTTCTGTCTCTTCATGTTATCCCAGACTGACTTGATGTTCAGTGGGGGACTCTGAGGGGGCCATGACATCTGTTGCAGGGCTCACTGTTCTTCTATTCTATTTGCAAAAGGGATGCTTTGGAGTCTAAAATGTATATTTCCTTTTGACACATGAAAGCTGAAGATATAAATAACAATCTTAAGACAAACATTTTGTGAAACATCTTATGTGCCTAAAACATTTGCATAGTACTGTAGGTGTCGGATATTGTTTGCTTCAATAATATATATATATATATATATTTATATTAGAGCTGTCAATCGATTACAATTTTTAAACAAATTAATTACATGGTGTCCCGTTTAATTAATCGTGATTAATCACACATACAAATATTTGCTGAGAAAGCCCATCATATAACAATAATTCAATATATAATGATTCTACATATTTATATCAATATATATACACCATAGTTATCTTAAAATATATATAGTGGGTGGCTCAGCGGTTAAGGCTCTGGGTTACTGACCGAAAGGTTGGGTGTTCAAGCCCCAGCACTGCCAAGATACCACTGTTGGGCCCTTGACCCTATCTGCTCCAGGGGTGCTGTTTCATGGCTGACCCTACGCTCTGACCCCAGCTTAGTTGGGATATGTGAAAATAACTGCATTTCATTGGCCTTGTACCTGTACTCAACCAATGACAATAAAGTTGAATCTTAATCTCTCTCTCTCTCTCTCTCTCTCTCTCTCTCTATATATATATATAAAATAAAGAATATTCAGATAATTACAATGCATTACGTTCCTGTAGCAGAAGAGTTAATCATTGATAAATGCGTCTTATTTTTTAAAATATTGTTTACTACCATATTATTGATCATAATCCAATCATTGGTACACAGTTCACAGCAATCCATTTCACAAGTGAATTTTTCAATCAGTTCGAGATTTATTATGAGGGCTTGTTTAAGGACCCAGTCAATTTACACCTACGTCAGACATGCTTGTGTAGCGTCCCAGGTGCGTTGTGTCATAAACATGTTTAGGTAACTGTGAAATATAGTTTTATACTCAATCTATAAACACATCTTGAGATCCCTTAGATAGGATTTGCACTCCATCGAGTGCAAACTGAAGTGTTTTCGTCACTGTATAAACTGTGCGTTGCTCACACAGCTGAAATTTCACTTACTGCCCTCTGGAGTAAACAGATGGTACTACAAGCTTGCATTTCTCAGGAATCTTATTATGGTCCGGGGGCATTGTGATTATTTGCGGAAATGTTTTTACGCATTATTTTTTGTAAAATGAATCGCACTGAATTAATGCGTTAAATCGACAGCCTAATATATATATATATATATACATATATATATATATATATATATATATATATATATATATATATATATATATATATATATTGAAAACTGTATTTTGTGTTTACTCAGGTTAACTTTGTTTTATGTTATATCTCAATTGAAGATTTAATAAAATAGGAGAGACAAATACTTTTTCACAGCACTGTAGATTAGAGAGTGCTGTGTCAGTGGGCTTATGACCCTGCTCTGCAGAACACAAACACATTACAAAGCTCAACAATGAAAGCCATAGTCATTTACTACTTACAACAACTAGTGTTTGATAGTGACAAATATTAATGTCACATAGGAAAATCTTAAGCAAACATTTACATTTATTCATTTAGAAGACTGTTTTTTAATTTTTTTTATTCCAAAGCACCTTTCCAATAAGGAATGTTACATACCTCTCAAGAGATTCATCCTTAGAAAAGAGTAACATAAGACAAGCTCCAATGCAGTGTTCCAAAGTTGCATAGAAAAGCTAAAGTGTAGCCATTTTTATATAGAAAGTGCATTAATAGTCATGTGTCAAGTACTCTTGTAATAGTTGTGTCTTCAGCTTCTTAGATAAAGATCATTCCACCAACAAGAAACTCAGTTTGTCCCTTAACGTGATGGAACCAAGAGTTGCAATGCCCTCAAAGGCCACCAGAAGAAGTTGAGAGACTTGCAAAAGTTAATATAGGTAGGAGGCTGAGGATCTTGTTCTGTGCCTTTTCATGCAAGCATCAATGGCTTGAACTTGATGTGGGCAGCCACTGGATAAAGTCTGATGTGGGTCCTCAGGATTCATTAAAGCAAAATCACATTTCATGGTTCATTACACATACTGCGGCAGTTTTTGAGGTGAAATATCCACTGTGTAGCGCTAAAAGAGAGTTAAATGTTCTCCCACAGATGAGGTTTTGCAGTTAATGCTGTATTGAGTTTTAAATAAACAAAACCTAACTCCTCGTAAACCTTAAACCTAACCGATAGCGTCATTAAAAGCAATTGTGAAATAAAAAACAGATGAGTTTTTTAAGGTTAATGCTCTATCGAGTTTTAAATAAAACAAACCTACCTCCTTACTATAAACCTTAGGCTTCACCTAATCGATAATGCCATAAAAAGCAAATGTTAAATAAAAAAAACACAATTGCGGAAGTAACCACCAATTTTTGTTTTATGCTTCTATGACACTTTTTGGCTCAGGGTCGAGTGCAATTTTACTGCACATGAATAAGCTTGTAAATTAGTTATGTAATGCAAACTTTAAAAGACACCACCTTACAAGCCATGCTGTAAGAGCCAAAGTGTTTTTACGCAGAACATTGTGTGAGGAACTCAAAAAAAGTATGTTTATGAACTGATTTTCTACTGAAACTGATAAGTACAGCGAGCCACGACAAAATTATTTTTCAAAAATGTAGGTATAGTATTGTGAGTGCTCTTCTATCTTCTCTCATTGCGTCCTAAGCTGGAAGCCGTAGCTGTGCATTTAACGAACAATAGGAATGTGCTGAAGGCTTGAGGAGAAGAGTAGACATAATTAAGGAACAGTAGAAACAAAAGAAAAGGTTTGTGTTAGATGACGTGTGGATATCCTTGCACAGTGGGCTCATATAGGTAGACTTGCAAGGCTTTACACAAATAAGATCACAAGGACTGATACTTCGGCATACATGTTGAGAATTTTGGGGACTTTATGTAGGCCTTATGAGTACAGATAAAGCTTAATCATATTTCATTATGAAAATATTCTTCTATTTCTATAAATCAGCATTAAGTTAACTAAACTAGTCCTAAACTAGAATGGGATGAACGTGTTGTAGCCATATGGATCAAAACAACACCAACTGCAAATTCTCAAAATGTTTCCCATTTTACCTGTACTCACCTTACTTAGATTTTTTTTTTTTAAAACATTCATTAGCAATACAAAGCCTTTAATATGGGAATCTCTGTTCTGTTTTCTGACTTCTAACTTCACCCAAAATTAAAATTCTGTCATCATTCACTCACCTTCATGTTGTTTATATGACCCATATGTTTCCTCAGTGAAACACAAAATGAGATGTTGGGCAGAATGTTAGGGACTAACAGCCTCAGTCACCATTCACTTTCATTTTTACATCATGTGGGTTTGGAACAACATGAGGTTGAGTAAATTATGACAATTGTTTTTTGGGTGTAATTTCATTGAAATCAAAACTACATCAGGACTGCCTAGTACTGTACACCCAATTATAATATGGTGCAACATAATACTTCAATTTCCTGGAAACAGGTTTTAATTAATTAACAGCAACAAAATATGCACACACTCACAATCCTACATGCTACTGCAGACTGCAGACAAATAACGTCTGCTACATTTGCAAATAATCAGAGAATTGTATTAGTGCTGAACAGACATATTACTGTATTAGAGAATATATAGGTGGTAAGTACCATTCTACAGTATGATGTGATATGGCTTTTATGTTCTCAGTTGTAACTTGTCTTTCTCCAGAAATGTATTCCCTTAGTAAATCCAATTTTGTTGTTGCATTGTTGAGTCCTTTATGGAACTAAATGTCTAAAAACGTGTTGAGTTTTGTTTTCAAAGGTGATTTTGCCTCCCTAATGATACTGACACACTTCTCTATGACAAATGTATTTCTCTGCATTGTGTTGTCAAAGTTGGGCCAGATTTTTCCCCCCCTGTCCCTGCAGGAAAATGTGTGGGTCACAAAAACTGCCAAATACAGATGCCTATCCACAGCAACCCTTAGCTTGAAAGCTGAACTCAAAGAGTAGTGAATATGACATTGCATTTGATGGATGAGTCTGTTGCCCTTGATGTCATCTTAATCGCCAAAGGACGAGCTGTTACATTTTAAGAGCACCATTATGGAGACAGAGCCTTTAAAAAGTCCGCTAGAGAACAGACATATAGCTGAAGGGGCAGTTCCAGATTCAAAGCTTGTCCAGTGCTTAGGGCCGCCAGCCACAGACACATCACCCTGATGCATACAGCACTCACATAAATAGCACAACCATTAAATATTAAAAGGCGACTCTTGACCATTTTTTGGTGAAATATAAAAGGTATAGAGATCCTTTTAGCTGTAGAATGTTTACATTTCTTTAAGAAAGATACTATCTTTGAAAATGACAGTTTCTGTGTTGACAGAGTTCAATCAGATTTGATCATGTTTATGAAAATGAAAAGCAATGTGTGCTGTCTCCAACAGATTGCAGGTGGACAGATTTATTTATGCTAAAATGAGCTGGATTTTATAATTCAAGGCATATACATGGTGTGTGTGGTTTTACTAATCTCCCTCCTTAAAATAGTTAATCAATATCACGCAAGCTTTGTGCATACTATACTATATATCAGCACTCTCGGAACACCAGTTGTCCAGTCAGATTAGAAGACCTTAACGAACTATTGTGTAATAATGGAGAAAGTATTTGGTATCAATATATAGAAGCATTACTCTGTTAGCTGACAAAAAGCAAGTTTATGTTAGTTGTTTTAGTTAATGCAGACCTTGATGCCATTTTTTATTGTGTTTTTTTAATACTAACACAGCTGTCTTTGTGTCTTGCTGTTCAGATGCGGTCAACCAGGAAAGTGTCAGTGTGGCCGGTGGGACTAGTTGGAGGTCGGAGGTATGAGCGCCCCCTGGTAGAGAAGGGAAAAGTGGTCGGTTGGTACACAGGCTGGAGGGCTGACAGGCCATTTGCAATAGACATGGCTGGTAAGACCCTTTAAGATCTCTCTAATTTCTGGTTTAAAGTGATAGTTCACCCAAAAATGTACATTTTCTCATCATTAACTCACCCTCATGCCAGATGTATGAATTTTTTCTTCTGCTGAACACAAACTAAGATTTTTAGAAGAATGTCTCGGCTCTGTAGGTCCTCACCACAGCTGGGCCCCCCCAAAGCTGGTTCATTGCAGTGCTCCCCGCCCTGCCCCATGCTTTACTGTTGTTATTATTATTATTATTATTATTATTATAATTGGCAGTAGCACCAGACTTCTAATGTGAGCTTGCTGGCATTATTATTATGAGTAGTAGTAGGCCTATCATCATTACTAGGCTATTGCTATATAATTATATGAGGTTACATGCTTTATTGTTGTTATTATTATTATTATTATTATTATCATTATCATTACTAGGCTATTGCTATAATTGGGAATTGGCACCAGACCTCTGATATTAATTTATGCTTTATTATTGTTATTATTACTAGGCCTAATAGTAGGCATCATCTGCATTTTTTACAGAAGCTTGCTGGTAGGTGATGTTAATGTGAGACCTGAGCCTGCTTTGCCTTGCAAAGATCCTCAATTCTTGGCTCAATGTTTGATAAACATATCCTCAAATCATCCTCGATTTGTGCACGATTCATGATATTTCGTTTTGAGTGCAGTCATTTTTGAGAATCCTGCCTCACACAAATATGTCGACCTGAAAGGAAGGAGAATCTTCAAGGCGACGTCACAGAGTTCAGGGTATTCCTGCATCAATGCTGCCCAGAATGACGAAAGAGGGCAGGAGCTAAAGAGTTCCTTCAGTCTACTGTCACTCTTCAGCTCAATAAGCTGTTCCCTGCATATCAATTTATAGCTCGTTTGCTGTGCACACAAACGGATCTCGAACCCACGCAAAAGAGCGATAATCCTCTTTAAAGTACGTCGCAAATTGTTTTCTCATTGCTGACAGGTGCTCAGACGCTGATTGAAATAGGGAGGAGAAATCGTGTGACGTGCCTGCATCAGTGATAACGTCTGCAAGGCTGGGGAACATGTCGCAGTTCCCTCGACTGATGCGGCCATGCCAGAGGTCTAGTTTTTGAGTGAAGGCGTGCACTTTGTCTGCAAGGAGCAAAATATGAGTTTCGCGGCCTTGCAAAGACAGGTTGAAATCAAACAAATGAGCCGTTTTCTAAAGTCTATGAGCGCAGCACACACAAATAAACTAAATTGACATACTGCAGTTAAATTTCAAAATGTGGTGTTTTTATATTTATAACATTTGAATACAGTTCAGCAACATACATCACATGACCTGACGACCAAGAGAGCTGACAATTGACCATCACTTAATTTGCCATCCCCTCACGATTGAAAATGTGACACTGATTTCATATGACAGTTCAACAAACAAGTTAATAATATTAAGTCACTTACATTTTAGACAAAATAATGACTGTTTTGGTCTATTTTAGCAGCGAAAATAGATCCGATGAATCCAAACAAAGATCACAGCATAGCCATAGCACATCTCACAGCAATACTCAATCGTGTGTTGAATGATTCAGTGTAGTGAACAAATCGGTTGAGTCAAAGATTCATGACCCATTCACAAACATCTGTCTCATTCTTGATGAATCGGCCGTTTGAACGAATCGTTTGAATGAACGACTCAATGACTCGCTTAATGAAACCGCTTATCACCTGCATTTGCGCTCACTATCGACAAACCAATCAAATTTGTTCAAAACTTTTTTTTTTAAATCAGTCCAAACACATTGTAATTTTTATTCAGGAGTTATGTATATACAAAACTATAACTTTTTATGACAGTAGTTTAGTGATAAAAAAATGTGCCCCAAATTTTTTTTTTTCAGTTTTTTTTCCCTTCCATCGTAGCCTACTCGCGCCCCCCCGGGAGAGTGTGGGGGCGCGTCCCACCGGTTGAGAACCACTGTGTTAAACTAATCGTGTTTGATTAAAAAACAATAAAATTCTATGCATTTGAAAAAAAATCTAAGTTCTTAAAGGTACAATCAATCTCTTATTTTTGAAATTCAAGCTCAACTTATTTATTTTATAATTTTTTCCCCTCTTGTCCAAAACCATTTAACCATTATTCATTTGACATTTTTACACAAAATCATTTACAGTGCATTCAAGTATGTATTTTTATCAGTTTCCTGGAAATCAAAACCATGACCTTAGCATTGAAAGCACCATGTTCTACAACTTGGGCTTCAGGGACCAGTGCCAGTTCAGACCTTCCATCAAATGACCTGATGAAAGACATTTATAGACTTCTAACCCATTACATCACCACCATTACTGTGAAAGTCCTTAAAGTATTTGAGAAAGTAAAACAACATTAGCTGGAACATTATGTCTTCAAGTTTCACCAAAAAATCTCTATATTGTATCTAATGTTTTTAAGGTATAAAAACTCCCCACTTCTAGCCCTGTCCATCTATCCAATCTTCTCTTGGGTCTGGAGAAAAATACTGCCCACATTATACAATATGACGAGAGAGAGAGAGAGAGAGAGAGAGAGAGAGAGAGAGAGAGAGAGGGCAAGCTTGCCTGCTCAGATGAGCAGATAGGACTCCTTTGCAGTTTGTTCATGTTCATACTTCTTCACTGAACATATTGCAAAAGACACTTTCTTCTATGAACAAAGAAGAATCTTCTGAAGAAGCTCTTCTTTGTTCATAGCAGGTCTGGACTGGTAATCTGGCATACCACGCATTTTCCCGGTGGGCCGGCACTTTTGGGCCGATCAGGTGCAGAATGTCTGTCGGGAGAAACAAGCAGGCCAGTGGTTCGGCCGCGAAACGTGCTGAATGGGCCGCGATAAGCAATAATGAGCCACTGCATTATGCAGAACGGACCACAAAACTGCACCAACAATTGGGCCAGTTGCCATGTAAAATTCCGGGCTGATTTCTTTTCCCAGTCCAGCCCTGGTTCATAATAGCTAGATCTAACTCTATCAGAATGGATACTACATAGATCATGTATAGGTGACAGGGTGCTAACTGGATAAGAATAGTGCTGCTCTGAATTGTAGAATAACTGTCAGGCAAACATAAACCCTGTAATTATAGGTGGAAGTGACGTGATGGGGCACCTGCAGCAGCATGCTTCCTATAACTGTCATAAACAACCATTGCTGAAGCTAAATTCAGCCATTTTCCAATGTAATTTTAGCAAACATGAGCTCTCAGGCAATGCATTAAAGAGGGTGGAGTGACAAAATGCTGACAGGTTGGAAACATCCTAATGGAGAGAGGCAGGGCTTGTATGCCACTCGAGGGAATGAATACAATGTCAAAGATTGAGCTGCAGAGTACGAGTGCATAGTTAACTCAATCCCTAATTCCCCAGACCCCAGCACTGCTTCTGGATGTTATACTGTTCATGAAACTCTAATAACAAGAGATTGTATCATCTCTTTCTCATCTATTCTCCGTTGTCCTTTCTGCAAGTCCATATTCCTCTAGTGCTTCTCTTCCATAGCCTGCATTTTTACACATTCATATCATCATCAGAGATAATGTATTCATCGTCAAGCCTTACCTGACAGTGAGTACATCTGCCTTCACAAAAAGTGTATGCATCCTCACATATTTGTGGTAGACTAAATGCATGGCTCTATGAGCTGTTTAAGGTTCATAAATCCGCCCGCTCTACAATAATTCTCCCTGAACAAAAGCAGAGAACAATGAGGTTATTTAGTATTCCTGCAGTACAGCTTCTTCAGAGAGCAAACACAATAGAAGAGAAAAGGTTCTGAACCGCCTCTCATTACTTTCAAGCACTGCTCTTACCTGAAGAGGAGCTCAAGTGCTTGTCTTAACATGGAACCCTTTTTAACACACAATAGCTGCGTTTTGTGCATTAGGCAAAGAGGGGGGTGAAAAGACTATGCATGAGAATAAAATGGTATCAGAAAGCTCCATCTGTGGTTTACACAGTGATTAAGGTGTATGTGAGTCACACTAACCTTTGCACAGTTTGGGTCATGGCCTGGAAAAGTATGTACACAAACAGGATGCGAATTTTCAGAATGTTGGTAATGTAGTCGTGGAGTGGGGCTTGCAATGCTGTTTTTGCCTTTGACTCAACAGCTCTTCTACAGTAGATGGTCTCTGGAGCGCTGTTGATGTTACAACATAAACATGCCCGGCTCCTAAGCAGTTTCAAAGCCATGTCCCAGGCTCTTGGAACATGGGTTCTTACATCATTTCCCCAATACTATTATACCATAAGACTTATAGTCGCATCAAAAGGCAACACAGTCATAGAAGGAGAAGAAGAAGAGATCAAAAGGAGGTAGTTGCCTGGACTTCCACTATTATTATACCTTGATATGCACATGTTTCTCCACCTCTTGTAATGGTAAAACAACAACAAATAATTATATATTTTTTAAGAACAGATTCCACTGTTTGGTTAACATGTTTCTAGTAACTGGTAATTTCTGTAAACCAACAGGTTTTGAAATCCAGAACTGATAAATGCAAACCAGTCTCTTTTAAATTTCAAGATCAAATTGAAAGGTTTTTCACACTTTATTTTTACATCCTGCTCTTGTCAGAAACCTTCCATTTACATTACATTTATTCATTTGGAAGACACTTTTACCTAAAGCCATTTACAGTGCATTTAAGGCATGCATTTTTATCAGTTTCCTGGAAATCAAACCCATGACCTCAGCATTGCAAGCAGGAACCAGTACCAGTTCAGACCTTCCATCAACTGATCTGATTAAAGACATTTGTAGAGTTCTGACCGATTACATCACCACAATTACTGTGAACGTTTTTGAGAATGCGAAACAACATTAGCTGGCACATTATGTCTTCAAGTTTCATCAAAAGATCTGTCAATTGCATTTAATGTTTTTAAGGTATTGAACTCCCCCACTCATAGCTCTGTACATCTATCCAATATTCTCTTGGGTCTGGAGGAAAATTCTGACCATTTTACATTTACATTTATGCATTTGGCAGACGCTTTTATCCAAAGCGACTTACAGTGCACTTATTACAGGGACAGTCCCCCCGGAGCAACCTGGAGTTAAGTGCCTTGCTCAAGGGCCCAACAGTGGCATCTTGGTGGTGCTGGGGCTTGAACCCCCAACCTTCTGGTCAGTAACCCTGAGCCTCAACCACTGAGCCACCATTTCACCAGAGAGAGCAGCAGCTTGCTTGCTCAGATAAGCAGATTGGACTTCTTGTCAGTTTGATCATGTTGATAACTGTCCGTAATGACTTAAGTCATTTAAAAATACACAAGGCATGTAAAACTGGCCTTGGGAAGATGGGGAAGCAGTTTCGAAAAAGAGGCCATGCAAACAAATGCTCTAAGGCGTGATTCTCAACCAGGGGTCCGGGGCCCACTAGAGGACCTCAGTAAACTTCCAAAGGGGCAGCAAGATTACCTACAATGATATAAAAATAGGTTATATTAAAATGGTCGAACTTAATTAAAAAGCTAAAAATCATAATGTAGACCTACACCACATGAACTGATTGTTCCTTTTGTTGTAACAACAAAAACATGTCCGGCTCCACAGCAATATCAAAGCCATGTCCCAGGCTTTTAGAACATGGATTCTTACATCATTCCCCCCATACTCTTACACTGGCATCAAAAGGCAAAAGAGTCATTAAAAGAAGAAGGGGGGGAAAAAAACAGATCAAAGGAGGAAGGTTGCTGGCCTTCGACTATTAATAAACCTTGACAGGATGCATGTCAGTCTGAGGGAGAGAACCTTGTAACTACACAAGGACATAGTTAGCTAGAGATCAGATGTACATTGAATTTCTGTTGTGAGTTCACCTCTGTGGATTTGAGGGAAGCCCAGGTGGTTTTAGCAGGAACTCAGGCGTCCTAGAAACCAGCCTGTGCACAGGATAAAAAGCCCACAACAGAGGGTGATATTCCTTACAGAACATTTTAAAAACTCCTGCTCTTTTGCGGCTTAGATGGTGTCATCAAGAGAAATGAAAACAATATGGTGTAAAACTTGCTTTGACCCACATGCAGCAGTGGAATGGTACAACCGGCTCCCATGAGGAAATGCATAGGGTCATCTGAGAGCTGCAGAGCTCCACATTTGTGTATAGTTAATACAGAGTATATATTTGGACAGTTTCTCATGCACTGTATTTTGCAGTTTCTGTAGCTCAGACGGCACCCAGTGGTGCTAAGAACATGAGTCCAATTGCCGGTGAACAAATTAACTGGTAACATTTATCCTTTAAATGCACTGTAAGTTGCTTTGGATAAAAGTGTCTACATACAAACTGTATATTGTTATGAATTGTGAGTTTTATTTTAAGGAAATGCAATAACAGTGTTTCCCAATCTTGGTCCTGGAGTACCCACAGCACTACACATGTTTCCCATGTGTAGCAGTTCTAATTCAACTAATCAGCTCATTAGTAAAGGCTCTATGAACTGAATGGAACTTTTTCATATTTCCAGATTTGGAATATCAAGTAAACAATTGTGGGGTAAACTTCTATAATGGTTACAGGATTCCCACTGTCATCAAGGCACAATTTTCCAGGACATTTTATGTGCCCAACAGGTGTAATATTGAAGCTAAAACACATGAGAGGGTCCATTGGATGTAACAAATAAAGGAGATATGAGACATCAAAATGTGCATTTGGATTGGGGAAATACTGACATATGGTGCCTTTAAACAAGCAGCCTTTCCCAGAAAATTAACAGCATTTCGTTCTTATAGAGATGATGTGTGAAGGACTCATTGTGAAATACCAGTAAATTAGCTTTGGCAATTTTCCAGAATGAGAATTTGTAAAAGTTCAGAAATGTTCCGTTTTGATGCTATTGTATGTGAACAGAGCAGTAAAATTTCTGGTATGAGTATGTACAAGGTTAGGTCACATGCAACATGCTGATGAATTAAGTGTTCTTTGGGAAAAATCACGAAATTCTGACATAGATGGCGTGATGTTAAACAACTGACTCATGAGTCGGGAGTCAAAATAAATGTTATTAAATTCTACAGATATTGAAACTAAAGCACTTCTCTTCTTCCGAGCGAATTAAAAAATTAGTTGATAGCTTAAAGGAGCAATAGGGTATTCCATTACTTGCAATAAAATAACTTCAATTCATAGGACCAAAAGCCTTTCTGAAAAATGACATCACAGGGTTTAAAAGCATTTAGTGCTGATGTGTAAATGGTATTAAAAAAGATAAAGGTGAAAGCAATAATAGATGTGGTGGAACATTTACCAAGCAATCCATCAATTTTACTGCGATTTATCATGTTTCATGTCTGAAAGTAGCTATAGAGAAAGGTTTCTCAGGGAATTTTCTCTCTTATCATTGGCAGGCTTTTCTTTGAACCTGCAAGTGATCCTGTCAAACCCACGTGCCCTCTTCAAGAGGAGAGGAGCCAAACCAGGGATGCAGGAGTCCGATTTCCTCAAGCAGATCACAAAGGTGGAGGACCTGGAGCCAAAAGCCCACAACTGTACCCAGGTCAGTAAAACACTTTGCATTCTTCATTAGCACTGATTATGAGACATACTTAGACATTCTTGCCACAAGCAGTTTTTGATGTTCCTTTACTTCAAGTCAAGTCAATTTTATTTGTATAGTGCCTTTCACAACACACATCGTTTCAAAGCAGCTTTACAGAAGATCAGGCATTAACGGAAGATAAAACTGTAATGTCTATAATGTCGATGAGTCATCATTGTGTAATTAGATAAAATACGATTGTTTACCATGTTTAAAAATAAGTAATTAAATAATAATTGTATTAATAACCCCAGTGTGCAAGCTGAAAGCGACTGTGGCAAGGAACACAAAACTCCTAAGATGTTGGTTAATGGGAGACAAATAACCTTGGGAGAAACCAGACTCACTGTGGGGGCCAGTTCCCCTCTGGCTAACATCATGAATATAATATCAATATTACTTATGAATAGTGATGGTCATGGTTAAACTAAATATGTGTTAAGGGACAGTGTTTAAACATAGATTTTGTATAAAGTGTTCATACAGGAGTCCTGTTCTTGGAGAACTACCTTCCTGCAGAGTTTACATCCAACTCTAATCAACACACCTCGGCCATATAATCAATGTTTTGCAAGTGCATTAGGCTAGGGTTTGCACTAAACTTCGCTGGAAGGTAGATCTCCATTACAGTACATCATCATGATAGCTCTTTTCTCTCTTGAGTTTTGGCATGGGATATTAGTTATGGCATTATGACTCTACCTTTTGATGCACCCTTGAAAATATGGCTTCTTGTACCTCCAGTCTATATTTGTGACAATTGTACTATATTGGAAACAGGAACAGAACTGGCAAAGAGCGCATCCAACTGAAAAACACATCTCTATGCACTTGACTAGGTCTGATTCAAAAAGCTCCTTCATTCATCCATGGCCCATTATCTCATGTGCTGAAATCTTGTTGTGCTCAAACCTCTTCAGTTTACTCACCTTATGTGTCAAAATGCTCCCTTTCCCGTACCGCACGTCATAGCTACTGCCATCATCATTATCACCCAATTACCCTAATGGTAGCTGCACAGGGTTATTAATAGTAACTATTAACAGGGCTGACAACTCCACTAATCACCAACACCAGCAAGAGCAGGACATGCTTTTAACTCCAGCCAAGCAGCGACGCATCATTTTGCAAAACCAGACAGACAGCGTAATGTGTGCATTATAAACACATTTTAGTGAGTGCAGGGTCATTGCTGCAGCACAATTCCATGCCCGATGTTGATATCACATCCAGTGGATGGCAGTGAAAGTAATGGAAAAGGCACTGACAGTTTCAGAAAAGCAAGAGTGGCTTATTGGACAAAAATAAGTTTAACATACTTATTTTTGTGGCTGTTGTGCAATTAATCATTCATGTATTATATATGGACAGCATTATGGAAGTAAACAAAGAGAATTGAAGTGACCTAGTGCCAACAGTTATGTGTCTGTTCTTCCTCGTCATCGTCAACAGATGGGTCTGAGAGGGATTCTGGCCAAATGGAGCACTGCCAAAGACGTCTTTAGGAAAGGTCACATTTGTAGAAGTGTTCTAGAGGCTCCCTGGCGGATGACAGAGACCAAGCCTGTGGGCAGGGTGATATGGCCAACTCTCAGTGTGCACTTCAAAATTAAGGGCAGTGAGGCCGTGTTGGGTTGGGGGTTCAGCTTATGTGGTTGTGTGTGTGAGTAATCAAAGTAAATTGATGTGACAAGGAGGACAGGGACAGAGAGGGAGAAAGAAACCCAGAACGAGAGAGAGAGGAGGAAATGAGAACGGACAAGAAAAGAGGGCAATTGACTGGGAAAGAGTTGGCAGAGAGGGCAAACATGCTTATAGACAGGGCAAAATTCATGGGCTTATTAACAGAAGCCAGTGTAGTGACTCTCCTATTTATTAATGTCAATCTAAATCTTGCTCCCGCAGACCAGATCCTGCCAGACTGTTGTCAGTGTGCCAACATGCTTTACTCTGCCCACAACACAATCCCTCAAATTATTCTTCTCTCTCATACAAAGCAACTTTCAGGGCTTCAGATGCCTATTAAGATTTAAAGGAAACCCTCCAGAAATCTTAGTTCAGCACACAATATACTGCTGTGACACCTATGAAAATGATTTCATATAGGACGGCTCAGACAGAATCTGCAGATGTTCAGTACTACATTTTGAAACATTCTGCTTCAGAATTCTGGAAGGATTATGGATTTAAATGTGGTCAAATGTGTGGTTAAATAGAGCTGAGAGTACTACACTTTAATTATTAGCTGAATGCATTATGAAATTAACTAAAACATTAAAAAAGCAAGTTGTAGAACTTTATGTATGACATTCGCTCCAATTCTGCAGAAATATGCAGTGATTTCTGTGGAATTCTGCTAGAGCAAATTGCATATAGGATGTAGAAAGCACATACAGTAACAATATAATTTTGGAGTCCAATCTTTAACTGACTCTCTTACAACTTTCAATATTTCAAAGCATTTAACTGTCAATCAAATGACTGCTCAGACCATTATACCCTATCTGTCTAAATCATCTGTCTATTAGAGAATTAACCACAGAAAGAATTAAAAGCTGCTGACTTACATTACCAAACATGATAATGATGTGAATCTGCCCTTGACTTAGATATAACCTGTAATATTCTCATGGATACATGGCTACAGACTGCTCGAAGATTAGTCCATGTGTTGAAATTTGAATAAACTTTTCTTTCCATTTACAATTATCAGAGTCCACAGGGATTGCTGCTTTCACACCTCTTCCTGGCTTCCAATATCACTACTTTGAACATTAGCATACCAAGTCAGCTATAACATTATCAACATTAAAAATTAAAGGATTTATTACATATGAAAGCAAAGGCGCATGAATCTAATTCTTCATATATTATTGCTTTCCTCTTATAAAAAATATACAGCACTGTGGTCTGCAAATTTTCTCTATACAGAGCTTCTACAGCTGCATGCAACACAAACTAATGAAGTTTAACCAGCCACAAACCAATTATGATCCACTTCAGGAAGTTCCCAATTTATAATATGTCAGAAATTATATAATATACGTATATACTGTAATTACTGTATATAGACACTCGCGTGCTGCCAAAAGAGTGCCGACCCACCGAGGCATGGACTCTATAAGACCCCCGAAGGTGTCCTGTGGTACCTGACACCAAGACATCAGCAGCAGATCCTGAAAGTCTTGTAAGTTGCGAGGTGGAGCCGCCATGGATCGGACTTGTTGGTCCAGCACATCTCACAAATGCTTAATCGGATTGAGATCTGGGCAATTTGGATGCCAGGGTAACACCTTGAACTCTTCATCATGTTCCTCAAACCATTCCCGAACAATGTGTGCTGTGTGGCAGGGCTTATTATCCTGCTGAAAGAGGCCACTGCCATCAGGAATACCATTGCCATGAAGGGGTGTACCTGGTCTGCAACGATGTTTAGGTAGGTGGAAAGTGTCAGATTGACATCCACATGAATGGCCGCTCCCAGGGTTTCACAGCAGAACATTGCAAAGAGCATCACACTCCCTCCACCGGATTGTCATCTTCCCACAGTGCATCCTGGTGCCATCACTTCCACAGGTAAACAGCGCACACGTACACGGCCATCCATGTGATCTAGGGACTCATTTGACCATGCGACCTTCTTCCACTGCTCCAATGTCCAGTTCTAATGCTTGTGTGCCCATTGTAGGGCTTTGACAGTGAACAGTGGTATTCATGGGCACACTGACCAGTCTGCGGCTACCCAGCCCCATATGCAGCAGGGTATGATGCACTGTGTGTCGTGACACATTCCTCCCGTAACATCATTAAAATTTTCTGTGACTTGTGCCACAGTGGACCTTCTGTCGGTTTGGACCAGACAGGATATCCTTCATTGCCCTTGCGCATTCATGAGCCTTGGGTGCCCAACACCCTATTGCCGGTTTGTGGTTTGTCCCTCCTTGGACCACTGTCGGTAGTGGTCCATTTGAAATGATTCGAGCTTTGTGACATGGTGCATTATCCTGCTGGAAGTAGCCATCAGAGGATGGGTACATGGTGGCCATAAAGGGATGGACATGGACATGGTCAGAAACAATGCTCAGGTAGGCCGTGGCATTTAAACAATGCCCAATTGGCACTAAGGGGCCTAAAGTGTGCCAAGAAAACATCCCCCACACCATTACACCACCACCACCAGCCTGCATAGTGGTAACAAGGCATGATGGATCCATGTTCTCATTCTGTTTACGCCAAATTCTGACTCTACCATCTGAATGTCTCAACAGAAATCGAGACTCATCAGACCAGGCAACATTTTTCCAGTCTTCAACTGTCCAATTTTGGTGAGCTCTTGCAAATTGTAGCCTCTTTTTCCTATTTGTAGTGGAGATGAGTGGTACCCGGTGGGGTCTTCTGCTGTTGTAGCCCATCCGCCTCAAGGTTGTGCGTGTTGTGGCTTCACAAATGCTTTGCTGCATACCTCGGTTGTAACGAGTGGTTATTTCAGGCAAAGTTGCTCTTCTATCAGCTTGAATCAGTCGGCCCATTCTCCTCTGACCATATATCAGTATATATACATATACACACACACACACACACACACACATACATACAACAGTTAGTTCTGATCCTCGAATATGATTGGAAGAGAGATGTTCCATGAGTACTCTGCACCATCAGCACTCCAACACTTCACTGTGTGTGTTTCACTCCGCTTGTGTTCGTGCCATTCTAAACTAAAGTGTAAGAGCAGTGCATATGTTTTAAGAGCTACTGTTTGTCTTTTTTTTACATTACATATGTTAGCCAGCAGGTGGTGGCAAAAGATCATTTTTGTGTGTAATATGAGCCAGTTAGGTGATGTGAAGTGATTCCGCATCTACCTGCAACAGCTATTAATGATCGCTTATATTAATACTACATTACTAAAGCTAGGAAATAGCTTTAAACGGCTTTAAACAAACAAGTTCAGCATTACGGCTCATCACAGCTTAGAGACACAACAGACTGATTAATTACACAATAGATGCTGTTTAAAATGGCAGAGGACATTGCGGTTTCTATAGTGATCGACTCTTGCGCACCGGCTACCAAGAAATAGTGAGAAATACCCCCATTTGGATGCTATTTCCACTGAGAAAGCTGATCTTCAGAAAGCTGACAGCATCTCTGCTTGGAAGTGGCAAAAGGTGATCGCAGACACTCCATCTCTCTCTCTCTCTCTCTCTCTCTCTCTCTCACACACACACACACACACACATCCATCCTTGTTTATCCAATAAATTGTTCGAAACAGCACATGCCATGATACTATTTTGGAAATTACATTTTTTAATTACTAACGAAGGCTTGGACACATCATTAGTTTTGAACCAGCAACGGCAGAGTCTGATCCTTCATGTAAGAAGGTAGTTCCATGCACAAATTAGTTTTTTTCACCATACTAATTTTTCCTCATTTAAAAAAATTTATTTGTTCATTGAACTGTTGTATATAAGCAATATCACACGAGCAATAGTGCTATATGGCCCTAAATCAGTACTGCTGTGATTACCTGCGGCCAAATCACAGCAGCCATATAGCACTCTTGCTCGTGTGATATTTCTATATATATATATATATATATATATATATATATATATATATATATATATACACACACACACACACACACACACACACTGGTGACCAAAAGTTTGGAATAATGTACAGATTTAGCTGTATCAGAAGTAAATCGGTACTTTTATTCACCAAAGTGGGATTCAACTGATCACAGAATATAGTCAGGACATTACTGATGTAAAAAAAAAAAAAAAAACACAATTTGAAAAAAGTACTTTTTGATAAAATCTAAACAGGCCCCATTTCCAGCAGCCATCACTCCAACACCTTTTCCTTGAGTAATCATTCTAAATTGCTAATTTGGTTATAGAACATCACTTGCCATTATATCAAAAAACAGTTGAAAGCTATTTGGTACATTAAATGAAGCTTGACGTTGTCTTTGTGTTTATTTTTGAGTTGCCACAGTATGCAATAGACTGGCATGTCTTAAGGTCAATATTAGGTCAAAAATGGCAATAAAGAAACCGCTTTCTCTAGAAACTCATCAGTCAATCATTGTTTTGAGGAATGAAGGCTATACAATGCTAGAAATTGCCAAAAAACTGAAGATTGCATATAAAAGTTGTACACTACAGTCTTCAAAGACAAAGTACAACTGGCTCTAACAAGAACAGAAAGAGATGTGGAAGACCAGATGTACAAATAATCAAGAGGATAGTACAACAGAGCCTCTAGTTTGAGAAATAGACACCTCACATGTCCATAGCTGAAAGCTTCATTGAAATCTACCCGCTCAACACCAGTTTCATGTACAACAGTAAAGACTCAGGGGTGCAGGCTTTATGGGAAGAATTGCAAAGAAAAAGCCACTTTTGTTACAGAAAAACAAAAAGAAAAGGTTAGAGTGGCAAAGAAACAGACATTGGACAACAGATAATTGGAAGAGTGTTATGGATCTTAACACCATTGAGCTTTTGTGGGATCAGCTAGACTGTAAGGTGTGTGAGAAGTGCCCAACAAGACTGTCACATCTTTGGCAAGTGCTACAGGAAGTGTGGGGTGAAATGTCACCTGAGTATCTGGACAAACTGACAGCAAGAATGTCAAGGATCTGCAAAGCTGCCATTGCAGCATGTGGAGGATTTTTGGATAAGAACTCTTTGAAGTAGTTTAAGAAGTTCTAAATATTTTTTTCAAATTGTATTAGTAATTTTTCACGTTATTAATGTGCTGACTATATATTGTGATCAGTTGAATGCCACTTTGGTGAATAAAAGTACCAATTTCTTTCCATAAGAGCAAAAGCTGTATATTATTCCAAACTTTTGGCTGCCAGTGTGTATATATATATTTGTATTAATATATGTAGGCCCCTTTACCCAGTTGCATAAAACACCCTTAGTTTTTCCCTCAAGTAAAACACTTAAAGTGATTTACCCTTAACTAAGGAAATTATATTAGGGCATTACATATAATCCCTAAGACAGATCTCTTAGCTAAGGCAAACCATTAAGTTAGCCAGATTTTACCGTAATAAAATTCTAAAAGGGGCTTTATGCAACACTTAACGTGTTTTTAGTGTGTTCTTATGTTAAAAACAATTTACTCTGAAACCGAAAGGGATTATGACGTTTTACTTATAAAACCCCTTAAGTAACACTTATCAGTTATTTTCTGTAACTCGTTTCAATTTAAGGGAAATTTTAGAATGTTCTTAAGGGGAAATTACACTTAGCTACAGTGCTTCATGCAATCGGGCACTGGGCTTCAGCACGTACAGCAGTACTTTGTGATTTTAATCACGTCCGAATCTAACAAGTCTGTGTTTTTCTCACACAACCTCTGTAAAAATTCCAGAGCATATTACCTACTGTTTTTCGGCAAATTCAAGGGTTTTCTGAGAAATCTAATCCCTTCCGAGTGCGAATGTCAGTGACTGCTGATATGGAATTTTCACAATGCTTCACCTCATGTATTTTAACCTAAATGAACTACTGTTAAGATTGTACTTATTCACCTTATTCAGCCCTGCCCCTTTTCCATGCTATGCTCTTCCGAATTTTGTTATCTAACTTCACGTTTGTATTGAAGCTGCTGAGAAGAGTCGATCAAAATGAATTACGTGTGGGAGCACAGAAAGTATTTTCCCCAAGATTTGATTGTGCGAGTCTACAGCCCCCCCCCTTTACTTTGTGAAAATGCCAGTGAGGTGTTTTTTCTGTCACTATAAATTGTATTTTTTTTCCACCATAAAAATACCAGACTAGGCAAGCGCACAGGGACAAAGATCTTACTTTTTGCTGAAATGTCCTCTGGTATAATTACATTTTTTAACTGTTTGGCCATAATGACCATTGTTATGTTTGGAAGAAAAAAGGTGGCGCTTGCAAGCTGAAGACCACCATCCCAACCGTGAAGAATGGGGGTGGCAGCATCATGTTGTGGGGGTGATTTGCTTCAGGAGGGACTGGTGCACTTCACAAAATAGATGGAATTAAAACTTGAAGGAAAAAATGAAGCGCTGTGAATACTTTCCAGATGCACTGTGTGTGTGTGTATATATATATATACACACACACTAGCGGCCAAAATGAGTAAATAATGGGTGAACTATCTCTAAAGGAGAAACACATTTTGCTTTTGGCGGAATAATGTACAGATTTTGCTCTTATGGAAAGAAATGGTTTTCTTCACCAAAGTGGCATTCAATAGGATATTAATAATGTGAAAAATTACTATTAAAAATGTTCAGAACTTCTTAAACTACTTCATAGTTAGCATCAAAAAAATTCTCCATGTGCAGCAATGACAGCTTTGCAGATCCTTGGCATTCTAGTGGTCAGTTTATCCATATACTCTGATGACATTTCACCCCTCACTTCCTGTAGCACTTGCCATAGATGTAGCTGTTTTGTCGGGCAATTCTCACGCACTTTACAGTCTAGCTGTTCCCACAAAAGCTTAATGGTGTTAAGATCCATAACACTCTTTTCCAATTATCTGTTGTCCAATGTCTGTTTCTTTGCCCACTCTAACCTTTTCTTTTTCGGTTTCAAAAGTGGCTTTTTGTTTCAATTCTTCCCATAAAGCCTGCACCCCTGAGTCTTTACTGTTGTACATGAAACCGGTGTTGAGCAGGTAGAATTCAATGAAGCTATCAGCTGAGGACATGTGAGGCATCTATTTCTCAAACTAGAGACTCTGATGTACTTATTGTCTTGTTTAGTTGTATCTGGGCCTTCTCCTCCATCTCTTTCTGTTCTTGTTAGAGCCAGTTGTACTTTGTCTTTGAAGACAGTAGTGTACACCTCTGTATGAAATCTTCAGTTTTTTGGCAATTTCAAGCATTGTATAACCTTCATTCCTCAAAACAATGATTGACTGATGGGTTTCTAGAGAAAGTGGTTTCTTAATTGTCATTTTTTGAGCTAATATTGACCTTAAGACATGCCAGTCTATTGCATACCGTGGCAACTCAAAAACAATGTTCAGCTTCATTTAACAAACCAAGCAGCTTTCAGCAGTGTTTGATATAATGGCAAGTGTTTTTATAGTATCAAATTAGCATGATTACTCAAGGATAAGTTGTTGGAGTGATGGCTGCTGGAAATGGGGCCTGTCTAGATTCAATAAAGTAATGACTTTTTTCAAATAGTGATGGTGTTTTTTTTTTTTTAACATCTGAAATGTCCTAACTATACTTTGTGATCAGTTGAATGGCATTTTGGTAAATTAAAGTACCAATTTCCTTCCGAAACAGCAAAATCTGTACATTTATATATATATAAGCATTATACACATTTTCATCAAACCGCACACTGATGGCAGACATTACAGCTTCATTTTCTGTTACAGCATCATTTTCTGTAAAGCTGCTTTGAAATTATGTTATAAAAATGACTTTAACACAAAATAAACTCAAACTGTCAGTGGATCAGTGCTGAGAACAAGTCTGGTGGTGCAGGAGCTTATTCTGTGCAGCTCACAGGGCCATGGCACTTGTAATATTTATCAAGAAAACATCAGGATCAGTAGCAAGCCAAGCATGACATCAGACATCTACACATGGAGATATCAAGAAGCTTTATCTATACTCTCTTATTACAGTATCTAACAGAATCTCTATACTTTATTATAGTATCTACAGCATCTCTATACTTTATTACAGTAACTACCAGCATCTCTATAGGCTCCATTAGTGTCTACCAGAGCCTCTACACTCTCCGTTACAGTATCTACCAGCGTCTCTATACTCTCCATTACAGTATCTACCTTCATCTCAATACGCTTTATTAAAGTATCTAGCAGCACCTCTATACTCTATATTTCAGTGTCTAACATTAATATGCATCTTGTTACCAGGCCCTGTAGCTCAACTGCCACATGCTAGGGGTTACTTCTGGGTTGCCACTTCAAAATGCACCTTATTTTTCTCTAATGGTTCTGCTAAATTAGCTTTGTTATACAAAACAAGCCAATTTGCAGTGCCATGTGTTTGGGAACTGACACGTCACACCTGGGTGCGGCCATTTAATTACACTCTTTCGCTGCATTGGCTCAGCCTGATATAATTAATATGTGTAACGGGCCAGGGAGTCTATGAGAGATCCCATTCCAGCATCCTTCATGCATCATCAGACTAAAACATCTCCACTGAGAGATCATACTGAAATGGACCTTATTTCCCAGTTGTCTTGTACCTTTGCATGTGTTGTTTTTGATACACCTGTCCTCTGGTCCCCAAATTCAGAAACAATTGATAACAATTTTTTTGCATTCTTTTGCATGGCTCTCAAATTTTCAATTGTTTTATTTCAGGTTCTGGTGTGGCACACCCGCACTGAAAAGGTCAACCTGGGCAATGAACCAAAGCGCCAACAGGACTCCATTTTTATTGAGGTCTAGTGGATGAAACTGTCCTAGGAGTTTCACGCCTGTCAATATTACACTGGATGGATCAAAGGACCACCGTCACTGGCACTTGCAAAAATAATGGCCACCTTTGAGCTTTTGGATACATGCTCTGGAGAAAAGACATGTTCCTTAAGCAATCAAATGCTTTAGATTTGCATTCGGACAAAGCTGTCTAGGGAACATGTTCCAGAATACTTTGCATTGTCTCTGCTGGGGCTTTTCTTTGTAGCAACACACTGGATTACCTGTAACGTGGTGGTGGAGAAACCATAGTTAAGGTGTTTACAAATGGCAACTGTATGTAAAACTATCCTATTCCTAATGCATCTATGGTTACTGCTCCATTTGTGGAATCAGATCAATGTCTGCCTGCGAACCAGAGGAAAATATGTTTGAGTAATGTACAAAGAGGTCTCAACTACTGATGGGTGTTGGTGGAGATCCTGCCCATGGAACACAAACAGTCTATACTGAATAAGAAATTGTTGATGAAAGACTTTTAAGGCGCATTGAACATTCCCTGGAAATAGAGATTAAGCTGGTGGAAGCTGCAAAGAGTAAAATCAGTTTGTTTCACAGTGCACAGGAGACACTATTACAAGGACAGAACCTTTGGATTACAAATGTCTTTATTCGAAACGACTCTCTTTAAAAGCAAAAAAAAAAGAGATAACTTTACAATAAATGCGTCTTTAGACAAAATGCTCACACAATAGTTCATGGCTATTCACTGTTTAATGCACGGAAATAACATATTTCTTTCTCTGTACTAGGCAACAGAAAATGTAAACACATTATAGAAATAAACCTGGATGACGAGGTGGGGATGTTTATATTATTGCACAGCAGAGAGACCCTATCTGAGAGGACAGAAATTCTGCTACAGCAGCGGGACTGACATGTTGGACTGCACACTTTTGTTCAATCCTTACTCTCCAAAAAAACTCTGTATAATGTTTCACTCACATTATTCCTGCCTCTAAACCCCCCTTCCCCCCCTCCATTTACCCCTCTCCTCCTCAAGCCGTAACAGTCGCAGCTGTACAGTCGTCCAGGTTTATTTGTCTGTTCTTCTCTGTAGCGCACACATTAAAACATCACAGTAAAGATGGAGCTTGTCATGGAGCTACACGGATGTGGTGGGATGAGAGGCTGGAGAGAGGTGACGACATCTCATGATTACATACATTACATGGGTCTATACAATATCTGCTACAGGGTTCCAGGATATAGGGCCTCTATACACAGAAGTAAGGAGAGGGATTGGGGAAAGTCACAAATATGATAGCCATACCTCTGTCATTTAAATACTATTATTTACTATTGATTTGGTAAAGATATATTAGAAGCCTGTATAATTGGTCCAGCAGCTTTCTTTGCTGATATGTGTTTTGACCCCCAAAAAAAACTATATATATAAGAAAAAAAATTGCAAATAAGATGGACAAAGCTGCCAGTCTCTTAAACTCCATACTCTTGCTCACTTGATCAATACACGGAGGACAAATTGAGTCGATGCTCTCCATAGTAATGGTAGGAAAGAGAAGGGGGAAAAAAATACATGAATAAAACTCTGGACGTGGGTGTTGGTGGAGGGGAGATGGAAGGATGCTGTGCCCCTTGTCCTCCACCTTCCCTCTTTCATTTACTTCCAGAGCTGGGTGCTGAGGGTTTGACCAGAGGGCGGTGCCACCCAGCCACCCATGGGGGCACCAGGTGGCCCGAATGCCATTGGAGCACCAGAACCGTTCAGGTTCATTCCAGACATCTGTTGGTTAATCTGAAAACAACAAGATGAGAGCAAAAGAGGAAAGTGTAAAACATCTATAGATATAAGAACTGTATTGCATTAAATGGATAGTTTTACAGGGATATTTGACCCAAATATAAATATTCTGTCATCATATACTCAACTTTCTGTTGTTCCAAACCTATTTTACTTCATTTGTTCCATGGAATACAAATGTTAAGGCAGAATGTTAGAGTCAACCACTGAGTCACCATTCACTTTCATTGAATTGAAAGGGAATAGTAACTGAGGCGAACATTCTGCCTAATATTTTTGAGTTGCACAGAATAAAGTAAGTAATATGTGTTTGAAACAACATGAGGGTGAGTAAATAATGGGTGAACTATCTCTAAAGGAGAAACACATTTTGCTTTTGGTGGTGTGTTTTCAGTAATGGAAAGTGAAATGTTTTTACACAGTAAGAGATCATGTGCAGATGACCTTTCCCTTCAACTTTCTCTTTTCCTTATTTTTTTAAGGATACCAAGCTGTCCTCTGCTCTTTAAACTCACTAAACCCTCTTTATACTCTTAGACCAGCATCAGCTCTCTCTCCATCCTTTTTGATGTTTCTGTGCTTCACCCTTTCCCCTTGACTCCCACCACTATTCTTACTGAGAGCAGAACAGCATAGAAGAGTGGGTCCTGGGGGTCTGCTGGAGGTGGGGTGGCCCATCAGCAGGGTCTGACTGATTTATACAGCTGCCTCTTCATCTTACAGCCAACAAAAGATGAGAAAAAATCTCTAATCTCTATTTCACCTAAGAAGTCTCTTATTTTTCATTAGGAAGTTTAATTTTGGGACTTGCAGTCTGTGCAATTTTATCCAGCTGTAAGAGGGGAAATATGATAGAAAACTGGATTTTTTTTGTTTTTTGTTTTTAATAAATGGGTTTAATCTATTCTGACATATGCTAATGTTTATAATGCAGACCATTTATATCTATACAATTAAGCTGCACTGGGTCATTTAGGAATTATCATGGTTTTATCACAATTGTAAGTGCACAAACATATGACCGCCCATGTTTACATATGAACAGTAATTTAGATATACCATATAAGACGTAAAGGTACAGCAGAAAAAACAGCCTATTATCTAAAGTAAAAAGACTGGAAAATGGTCAAGAACACCTAAATTAAGACTAGACTAACATTCTAAATGTACTTCAGGAAAAAAAAAAAATGAAATGCTACGAAAAGGATATAAAATGGGGTCTGACACAGAGGAGCTCACTTGCCTTCTCCCATAACATCTTCAAATACAAATTACAACCAATGAAAACCAGTAATTGCATTGGCATACTGTACAGGATGTTTCGTTGTCTTCCTCCTCTTGCTCTGTTTCAAAGAGCTATAAAACCCGTTCCTGAGGCACTGAGGGAGGATATACATCACTGTGAACTTCTGGAGAGCTCTGATGTTTCTCAAGGTGACTAAACTGCTTTAGGCCATTTGTATGACTGGATAAGTTGAACTGAAGTGACTAAGAGTGTACAGAAAGAGTCAGAGAAAATGTGAAAAATTCTCTCCAAAATAGTCCTCTGGATGATCCACTGTGCACCTTTACTTCATTTTGTGCTCACATGCACAGCATGTCTCGTAATTACACCCACTTTCTCCTCACACAATTGTGCCCACACACAGAGAAAATGTGTGTGCCTTGAGAGTGTACCAATTTGTATTTGTAAATATTCCAAGTGCTCAGCTATTCAGGGAGTGAATATCAAACTCTTAATGATTCTTCTACTCCCTGCACACGTGTTCTCTTCAGACAACCTCAGAAATGATGGAGTCACACTAGGGTTTAGCTATAGTTTTAATTTCCATTTTATTTTCAATCGTTTATTAAACAAATATTTATTGACATTTTTAAGTTATTTTAATATGTCATTTTTATGTCAAATAAAATCAGGTTTTAAAGATTTTATTTAAAATACTGTATAAAAACTACACCTCAAATTCAATTACAGTCATTTTTCTTTTCGGAGTTATGAAAATATATTTTGGTTTAGTTTTTCCAATTATGTTAATTTTTTTCAGTTAACCAAAATGTTTTAAATTTGTTTTCATTAATGATAATAACACTCAGTTGCACTTTGTGTGGGTAACAAAGACAATGAAGGCAGCTCCATCTCAGAAAAGGCTCCACCCAGGAAATGTGTGGCAAAAATTACCCTCACTCCAGAAAACTATTAAGTGAAAGCATTTATTTTCCCAGCTAGTCTCTCAAAATACAAATGTGGTGTGGATGGCATATAACTCAGGAAGCACACACACACTTGCATTGGTGGGAGGGATTTTAATTAAGGCAGTGTGAATGTATGGCATGCAGTATTGATTTATGATGTGTAATTAACCTCCTGAAAGCTGATCTCAGACTCCCTCTGCCCTCCGCCTTATATGGTATGGAGGGGGGTGTCATGGCAGGAGATGACAGAAGTTGAGAGGTTGTTGTCACTGAGCCCTCAATTTTTATGCGCCCCATTCAGAAAATTAGGTGTGGAAGCAATATTTCAAAGTAATGCAATATTTGACCTCAGTACTGTATCGATATTGTAATGCCAAGAATTGATATTAGTAAAATTTTTCATATTTACATTTCTGAGAAAAAGAGATTGAGCATCACTTAGAGCAAGTGTTTGAGGGGACGTATCATAGTACGCCATTAGGTCAATAAACTCTATTTCTATTCGGTCAAAATGCAAATGAGCTACGAATATAACTTGTTCCATGTAATGATGTCTGTACAGCTCCTTCGTAGAGTTAGACTTCAAGAGTTTTCCTGTAATGATAAACATACTGGAATCAAGGTTTTTTGAGCAAAGCGCCAAAGTCCAATGAAGATGAATGAGAAATGAGTTAAGGATCGCAAAATATCACAGTTTTGATTGGCAATACACTAAACAATCATGATATGTCATTGTGACCCAGAAATTGCAATAATATTGTATTGCCAGATCCCTGCTGATTGCTACACCTAGACACAAAAAAGCGAAATTTCACTATAAACCCACTTTCTACCTTGAAATGTTTTTTGAAAAATCTGACCTAAATAAAAGCCTGTCTTGGTGCTGATCATCAGACCCATCTCAGTGAGAGCATGGGCGGTAGTCTGGAAAATGCTTTGTGGGAAATGGTGATGCAGCAAAGTCTGATATGATGAATGATAATAGCTTCATATATAGATGTTCTTTCCATAAAAAGCCAATGCTGATCCACTAAAGTCAGTGTGCCGCACTGATGATGAACGTCTACTTTTTATATCGATGACTCATGATTGATTCTATTGCAGAGAGGGTCGGTTAAAAATACACCCTAGAGGAACATTATGAACCTTACCTGGGGCTCTTGCCTTACCTCCTGTAGATGACAGATTCATTAATAATAAGAAATTCTGATTTTTTTAGCTCCATTTTTACACCCTGCTTTCCACCATGCTTATCTATTGATAAGATTACACTCCTAATTTGTTAGCAAGCATCTGCAATAGAGCCTCTTTAATGCACCCTCTACAATGGGCTACTGAAGTTACCAGAATTTATGTACATTGCAGATTCTTTCTTGCAATGATAATAGACTTACTTAGGCCATACATGTCCAGCTCAGCCAATGTTACAATCTCAAAATGGTTGGTTAGTTTAGTTGGTCAGATATCTGCATTCAAAGAGCTTGCTCAACGGTACAACATCCTTACTCCCAATTCATCTGTGGAACTTAAGTTGTTATCGCTGCAGCATAATATATTCAGGCACTCATAATGAACCTTGCTTAAAGGATCTGTGCTTTTTGCTAACTTCCAACAGACTTGGCCACTGAAATACACTGGCCTCAAGAAACCGATTTCAGTGATATGTCAAGTAGTAGGAACTTTATATGTGTAGCATTTACAAAAATAACAGTCTACAAAGCCAGCTAACGTACCTGTGCCATATTCCACTGGCCTTGCTGACCTGGTTGCATGGCATACATGTTTTGAGGGGGCACTATACCCTGAGGTCCCATCATGCCTGGGGCCAATCCCATCACCCCTGGCTGTGTGTTTCCCATGAAACCATTAGGCATTGTCATGCCAACCATCATGCCTGTATTCTGGCCCATCATTGCTCCACCTTGGCCCATGACGGCTCCCATCATGGTAGTGGGTGGTATGGCCCCTGCCATGCCAGGAAAGGCTTGGAAGTTCCCCTGTGGCTGTGCTGGGAACTGCATCTGGGATGGGCCCATGAACATTGCAGTAGCTGTGGGAGCCAAAATCACACAAAGGTACAGAAATAAGCAAAGATCACATTTACACATGACAACTTGTCCAATATGTTCAAAGAGACCAAAATAGAAGTAGGCGAGATGACACGGACACAAAGAATAACACACAGAGGAGAATAATCAATATCTGCACTAATGTGTGCAGTTTATCACCCTGAACATGGAGAAAATGGATCTTTGAGACAGGAGAGGTGTGCAGGATGAAAGTGCTTTCGAAAGTGACTTGGTGGTGGAGATATGGCAGAGGCTTAATTTGGAGCATCTGAGGTTTTGGGAAATGTCCTCTTTGAAGAGCAGGGAAGGCGAAGAAGGCAGCTTTAAACAACGTTCAGCAGTATCAGAGTACTGAGTCATGCAGTGCATGAATTATTGATACCCCCATTAAAGCAGGGCTTCAAGAACCTCTATTGCTTTTGCTTTTTCTCAGTCACAGACACTATCCCACAGCACGATTAGAAATGGACTTTGGACACATACCATCATTTATGAGGTGGGAGAGGAAATCAATGTTTGAAAGTATTGCAAAATTTTTCCTCACAATACTATAATGACATTCTAATGCCAAAGACTGATACTGTTAATTACATTTTTCACACTTATATATATATATATATATACACACACACACACACACACATACATACACACACAGTTTTTTGTTGGAAAAAACAAATCCTTAAGGACAAATATTTTTATTTAGCTAAAACTCAGAATGAGATAACGGTCTAACTTTTAATAATTTCTAAGGACGTCCAAACAGATCATCCAAAGCTGCAAGGGTTTTTACATGAACACGGTGGAATTAAGATATGCTATTCCCTAATGCTGTTTTTTTTGTTGTTGGTTGAGACTGACATGCTTGACTCTATGCTACTTTTATGGCTCTAAAATTAAGTAAAGCAGGAAGTTCAGCACTTGTTGACCAAAGCATAAAAGTTGAATGATGATAAATGAGAAACTAGTGTTGACAAGATATATTTGATTTAATGTTTCACAAAAACATTTATGTTAGGATGGTTATTTTACAACTTCTGCTTTAGTATGCCAACAGAAAATATAAATTTAAGATTACTAGACATTTATTTTGCATCCTGCAACAGATGGTATGGCCCCCAAGAGGCCGGATCTCAACATCATTAGCTGCATTTCCACTATCGGGCCAAAAGAATGCGAGCTAGTGCGTGCCAGGTCCAGTTGCATTCCCACGGTCACTTCAGAGGCTTCATCGTGCCGCTTTGGGGCTTCCTCGGCCTGCCAATTACTTTAGGGCCAAACAAGGCCAATTGGGTACTGAAGCTGGGTCAATGTCAAAGGCGTATTTTCTGTGAGTCAGGTCAGAGGTTTCAGCACCAAGATCGACAAACTTGCCGGTTGTTTATCCAGCGCACAACGGTACAGGTCAAAAGTATAAAATTATACTTTAAAAAAATGCAGAATGGACAAAGCGGTGCCCAAAGATCATGGTTCGAGATCCTGGACGATGTGCTGGGACATCGTCCCGCTGTTAGTGGTGAAACCACTTGGGACACCATGGCAGTTACAGTTGGTGAGTTGCCAATGCTAACTTATATTGCTAGCTGCTATTTGTTTACATACAATATAAACTCGATATTCTAGATAAATAAAAACACGATACCTCAGCTTGAGCTTCCCTCTTGCTTGTGAAATGGGCGGGCGTGTGATGCATTAAGGGTGGGTTTTAGGGCAACGCTGTGGGGCTATTGGCCCGATGGTGGGAATGCAGATCGATTTTGGACTTGCGGTTCAAGGTCCAAGGCTATTGGCCCTGGCTGGCCAGTTGATAGCCCTGGCTCGCAGTGACCCGATAGTGGAAAAGCGGCTATTGAGTCAGTCTGGGATTACATGGAGACAGAAGCAGTTGAGACAGCCTAAATACATAGAACTGTGGGAAGTTTTTAAAACATTCTAACTATACAACATTTTTCACAACTGCCTAAAACTTTTTTATAGTACTGTATCAACATAATATTGCACTGCATAAGTCCCTGATTCCTTCTTGTAATTGATAGTGCTGCATTCTCACTCAGAATGCACAGTCTTAGAGGAACATAAGACCCTTTCCCACTGGCAGAACTAAAGCCTGTTTTAGGTATTTCCCCCGGGACAAGTACTTTTCGTCACTTTCGCACCAAAGGATCTATAGTTCTTCTGAGCCGTTTTGGGGGAATTTTTAGCTCCTACTCTGGAGTAGGTACTTTGGGGGGGTATAGGGACTGTGGGAGACAGTGGGAGGTGCTGCAGCCTATGATTGGTCAAAAACCTAATTTAACTCTATTATACAATAAAGCATCATGATATCTAGTTTACATGAGGGAAGCATTGCGCACCTGTAACTGTGAGGTAACTTGCATCAAGATGTATTTTTTTAAGTCAATGAGTGAGTATTTCAGTACAGTAATTTATGTTGAGTCATAAAAAGCCTTTACTGTGAAAGATTGTGTTGATAAATAGTTTATACTGCTTTCAACATGTTGTGCACTAAATTCAACTTGTGCTGCATGGTAATCTGACCGCTCGTCTCAACTGTCACTACGGCTGCAGCATGCTCCGTTCTCGCACAAAGTTTAAACTGTAACCTGAAGACACAGACTGGATCTGAAAACCGGAAAATGCTGCCTTCAGGAAACTGTATAAGGAGGTAGGATGAAATAAGGCGCTTTTTAAACTGTTCAGATACCAGATTGCTTTAGAGTTCCATTCATCCAAAAATGCTGTTGTTTAAACCATTAACTGATTAGGCAGCTGCCTACGGTTTCGGATGCAGCCAAAGCTTGTGTAACAACAGCCCTAACAAAAGTGTAACAATGCAACAATTGTTGCTATTGAATCGCATCTTCCAATCTTGCCAGAAGAAAAATGGTCGATACTAGATGAAGTCACTACAGTGGTAACTATGTGAATGCGAATGCAATAGGGGAAAAGTCTCCTCGGGTGTTCTATTCCTCGTACGAGTTCTCATCTAGAAAGTTACTAAAGGAAATGCACCAGGACTATAGGTGAGAAAGGGCCTATAGGAAGGGATTCAAGAGAATGAGTGTACCTTGTGGAGGCTGTTGTGGGACAGTGCTGGAGCCGTAGAGGGAGAGAATGGTGTCCTTGGAGAGAGGTTTCTTGGCTGACTCCTCTGCTTTGCTGCTCCCACTGTTTTCACTGAACAGGTCCAGATCTCCCTGTGCCGGAGCAGCACTTCCTGTGCCTACAGTAACTGCTAAGGCCCCTGCAGCAGAGCTGGCCTGAACACTCCCAGCTGCTTTACTGGAACTGGCCTGCAGAGCATAGGAGAGCATTAACTTGAAACCACCTCTGTCAGCACATGATAATATACAAATGCCATGGTTAATCAGTCGTTCCCTTACATTTAAATAAACTCATTAGCATTGACACACCTGTGAGGCTTCAAATAAAGAGACAAATTAGGCTTCTCAATAGACGGTCCATTCTACATAAATTGTGGAAAATCTGTGCTAAATTAACAAATACAATCCTTAAAGGTGAATTATTTAACATATGATCTCCTCCAGCATAATTTGCAGATAGCCATAAGTAGAACCTTGGTTCGATCAAACATTATCTATGTTTCCATCCAAGGATTTTTCTCGAAAAAATTATTAGCACATAAAAATAAAGCTGACGGAAATGCAAATTATAGTTTTTCACGACATTTGAAGTGTTGACATATTTTATTCTGTTTAACTCTAGTGAATAAACTCTATGTCGATACTTCAAATGTCGTGAAAAACAGGTTTGGAAACACTTATTAATGCAAAAATGGTGGTGGTGTAGTGGTGGTGGCGTAGTGGCTAAAGCACAGGGCTGGTAATCAGAAGGTCACAGGTTCTAACCCCATGGCCACCACCATTGTGTCCTTGAGCAAGGCACTTAACTCCAGGTTGCTCCGGGGGGATTGTCCCTGTAATAATTGCACTGTAAGTCGCTTTGGATAAAAGCGTCTGCCAAATGCATAAATGTAAATGTAAAATGTAGTGTCACATGACAGAGTTTACACCAAACGTTAGCCTGTGAAAATCATGATGACAAGGTATACACATCCTTGAAAGCCAATTTATTCTACATGATTATGTATTGATCTTAACAGCATACCTGCACAGATCCAATGCTGCAAACATGACGCTTCCAGGAGTGCCAACACAAATATCTTGTATCATGCACATCGACAAGTGCACAGAGAACAAATTAATGGCCACTCTTTGTGATTAATTTGATCGCGGTAGCCATGTGTTTATTTATTAAATTTGCTTTTCCACATAATTCAAAATAATAGATGGCAGTCACGGAATTAGCCCACAATACAAAAATTTAAATTAATTTTAGATGACAATCAAGGTTCAGTTGGTCATTAATAGTTGCTGGACAAATATCTGGGACATAATGTTGTTGTGATGGTGATGCTTTAGATTAGATGATTGCTTAAAATAGCCTATTGAATATCAGGAATATCAATTTTTCTTTAATCGCTGTGCACACCGCATATACACATCGATGAATGGTCCTTATACTAAGACTGATGGTTTCCCCCAATACTTGGGGCAGGTTGCCAGCTTGAACAGGGCCATGATGATTCGTGTAGGAACCAGTGGCAACCTGCTAATATTACAGTCCTATTAGAAGGGCAACTGCTCCCTTTGGATTGCAATTCCTCCTCTTCTGATTGCATTTATTTGTGAAATTATAATGACAGTAAGCTGGCTAATTTTAATGACTTGTCTCAATACTTTCCCCATTTGACCAAAACTTGAGGAAAAAAATTAGGGACATCTGGGAGACGAATTAGCAATAAACACACATTTCTGTATGGAAACGGCTTAAGGGCCGTATCGACTTTGTCGATAACAAAATAGTGTAAAAAGTGGATGGAAACTAGGCTTTTGTTTTGTTCTATTTGGCACCATGGCAATATTCTTTGAAGTACATTGGAGCACCATGTAAAATGCCATTGAATGACTGAATTCGGTACCATGGTACATGCAAAAACATCAAATATCATTACTGTGTCAGAGCCATGGTACAGTACCAAGGGGAGAATTAAGGGACAAATAACCAAAAAATTAAGTTGGATACAAATATCTATTCCAAGTCGAAGGGAAGGCTCACACAAATGCACACTCAGACACATATAAACACACAGAGATGACAGAAAGGCTTCATCATCTTGAAGCAGAGAAATGACATTAATTAGACTACAGCTGTGATGAATGAATATCTCAGAAAGAGGAAACACAATTCACAGTTTACTCACAGTTACAGCACACACACTCACACCTAAATTGCAGAAGATGGGGGAAACAATCAGTAAGAGGCAGTTTGTGTTCAGTCAAAGCACCTGCATCCATTCACTCAATTAAAGTGCTATGATGGCAGACTAGCAGTCAGAAAGCCGCTGATGCCATAGCTACCCTCCGACAAGAATGCCTGTCAATTTGAATCTGAGGGAAAGTTCTATGCCTGAATCATATTTCATAACTCCAGGAAGCTCAGCATGCTGATGGTGAAGTCACCATCAGCATGCTGACTGTGACGGCACATGGCTCTATAATGAGCTAAGTTCACATACTGTGCAGCTGGAGCCCTAGATGAGATGAGATTTGGCGGTGTCGCCATTCCATTCGTTATTAAGGAAAGGGGCATTACACTGTAATGGGTAGGTCAGAGGAATGCTATGTTTGCAACAGAACATTTATTACAGTTTAATTTTTGTTTTTGTTAATGCATTATTTCCTGTAAAGCTGCTTTGAAACAATGTGTTGTGAATAGCGCAATACAAATTGATATTTAAACCAGGACTATGTTGCATAATTTTCAAAATTTCTGTCAATGAATTTCCATGACGTTTCCGTGACATTTCCAGTTGCTTGTGAATACTTTATAAGGATTTTCAAAAGTCATTAAAATTCAGATTGATTCGTAAATTAATCAGTGAGACCGTTTTAACTGACAAAAAAAATAGTTGGGCAAAATCAGACTACTACAAATCACTATGGCTTGCTATGGATTGTTTCCAGATATTTGTGAATAATTAGGAAAATCATCCAAATTCAGAATGATCAACTAAAGTATCAGACTGACTTGTGAACTGGTCCAACTGATTCATTGAAAATAACTGGCTAAAAAGAAACATTTGCTCATGAAATGGACATCAATATGGCTTGTGAGCAAGTTTCACTCTACTCATGAGCTATATTTAGCCAATTACATATTTCAGAGCAGAGCAAAACAAGAAATATACATCATAGAAATGTTCCATGACTTTTCCTGGTCTGCAAAACCCAACTTTGAAAATTCCCTAATATTTACAGGTTTTCCATGACCGTGGAAACCCTGTATTAGCCATTCAAAGTACAATTACTAGAGCCAATTATAACACATTTCACCCTCTGATAGAGAGAGAGAGAGAGAGAGAGAGAGAGAGAGAAAGAATTAGCACAGTGGGAGAATGTGCCATATCATTTGGATGTAAATCGAGTGAAAACAAATAGGTACATGTATTAATCGATTTTCCCCACAAAAATCATCCCCCCTAGTATCATTATGTGGCAAACATGCTTGGACAGATGGCAGATATTGAACAAGCCATTCTCTGAAGTTTTGCTGCTGAAGTACATGCCTCACATAAGCTCATAAATTTAACTCATTAAAAAAGAGAGTGAGCTTCAGAGATCTTCTAAGCACTGTGTTACATCTCCACTCTCCTGTTGTCTATCCATCAGTGTCCTGTAGCTCAGGGTACTGAAATGCTCACCAGTAATCAAAGGCAAAAAGGCAAGGCTGAGGGGTAAAGAGGTAAAGGGGTAAAGATTGGCAGGGACAGATGCAGCTGTTTTCGTCCCATTTAGATGGGTCAGCGATTTGCAGTGTTGTGTTTAGGTATGCGGGAGTTAACACCTTCAGCTGCTACAGCGACAGCCGGTGCATCTGATAAGAACTGAACGGAGCAGAACACAGGTGAACAGCACTGCAGCGTGATAAGTTAAACCCTGCCTCACAGATCTGATACACAACCCCCTCGGCTGATTAAACTGTGAGGGCTGACGCTAACACACAAACACACACATAAATATGTGCTACAGCAAAGACATTATAAGGGAGGAGACGGACCACATGTACAGAATATAAAGTAATGAGGTAAACTGTAATGCAAATACTAGGAATAAAATATAGCGATCCAAAATCATTTAAATGTACTTATACAAATGAAAACACACTCACTAAGCACTTCATTAGGAACACTATGGTCCTAATAAAGTGTCCATCATGGTTTCTGCTGTTGTAACCCATCTGCATCAAGGTTCAACATGTTGTACATTCTGAGATGCTATTCTGCTCACTACAATTGTACAGAGTGGTTTTCTAAGTTATCGTAGCCTTTCTGTCAGCTTAAACCAGTCTGGCCATTCTCCATTGACCTCTCTCATCAATAAGGCATTTCTGTCAGCAGAACAGCTGCTCTCTGGCTGTTTTGTGTTTTTACACTATTCTAAGTAAATTGTAGAGACTGTTGTGCGTGGAAATCCCAGGAGATCAGCAGTTACAGAAATACTCAAACCTGCCCATCTGGCACCAACAATCATGCCACGGTAAAAATCACAAAGAACACATTTTTCTTTACTAATTCACTGAGGTGATACTATTGTTAACTCAGAAGACTGTGCAGAGTGGAATTTATTCAAATATTCTGTTATTCATCTGATAATCAATGGATGTTGTTTTAAATAACTTTAGTACTGCATTACAATCCCATGAGGGCACACGTCATCTCTCTCTTCAGTCAGAAATGCTGCTTAGTTTGGATGGGACATGTCAGGATGCTAAAAAATTATAAATAAATACAATAATGTACGTTTGTTCAAATGTTTCTATTCTTGTTGGCAGTTTTTAGCAGTATTATTATTTTAATCATTATGAAAATATATTATTAAACATGACAAATAGAATGAAGAATGATAAATATAATTTTATAAGAATAATAAGTATTCTAACATTGTACATATGACAAAATTGTTTCTGCAAATACTCCAGCAGCTCTCTCTCCGATGCTCTGTGTATGTGTCAGCATCAGCAACTCCTTGCCTGATATAGTGCACTCACTGAGATCCACTATATAGGAAATAGTGAATGAGTGAAGAAGTTAGCGATTTTGGATGCAGCACAAATTTTGCACAATGCGATTGTCTAAAAATGTCTGTGATTAGACACTGGCTGGTAAATGTGGTATATTAGCGAATAAGTTTAGTTAATTCACAGCATGTTGAGGTTGAAGAACTGCTGCTCACTGGATGTTTTTTTGTTTTGGCACCATTCAGAGTAAATTCTAGAGATTGTTTTCTGTTAAAATCCCAGGAGATCAGCAGTTACAGAAATATTCAAATTCAAGTATGGGTCTGGAGCTTCAGTTAATGTTCACACCAACCATCAGAATGGGAAAAAACTTGATCTCAGTGATCAGATGGGCTGGTTTAAGTATTTCTGTAACTGGTGATCTCCTGGGATTTTCACACACAACAGTCTTTAAAGTTTACTCCAAATGGTGCCAAAAACAAAAAAACATCCAGCGAGTGGCAGTTCTGTGGACAGAAATGCCTTGTTGATGAGATGTCAACAGAGTAGGGCTGGGACGATTCATTGACGTAATCGACGTCATCGATTACAGAAATACGTCGATTTGCATAACATGCGTCGGTGCGTCGCAATGGAATAAATAAAATGGCATCACCCGGTTTAAGCTGGATTCCCGAAGAACAAACTGCAGCTAAAAAAACTTGTCCATGGTGATCTAAAGCATGGGAGAATTTTAGCCAGAGACCCAACCATGTGGTGCTGTGTAAGATACGCAAATTGGAAATGGCTTATCACAGCCATACAACCGCCATGAACGAACACTTGAAGTGAAAGCATCCCGGATCGCTTGTCAAGACGGCAGCACCGTAAAGTCCCGTTTACTTTTTGTCCCCACCCAAACATGATATAGTATTACAACACATGTTTCTGTTAGTAGTAGTCACTTAAAATATATTTTCTAAATGTTTCCTCATCGACCCCATGTTAAAAAGTAATTTCAGCACCGCTGCTAACGTAACTTTACAACATGCGCCATCTAATTTTGTTATTTGGCTGTTTTATATTTTCAGTTTACTTTAACAGCCATGCAGCCCTCTAGATTGCGAGTAAATCACTCGCATATGCGAGTAAATTTCGCACTATGCGACCAAAAACGTCTGTTATTAGCCACTGGCAAGTACATTTTAACATTTCACTCGCCAGTGAGTGCGGAGGGAAAAGCACTTGTGTCTCATTCACTTGAACTCCAAACATCTCAGGGAACCGCTGATGTCACAAGAGCAGCTCTTGTGAGTGTGTGAAGATGAGCCACTTCTCAAGCGCTCTGATGTACACTCCGTCACGTGCAAAACTCCTGCGAAAATATAAACAAGGTATAAACGGATTCGTTTTGTGAACGCAAAGTGCTCCAGTTTCACTTTACGGCCATGTAAAATATCCGTGGTCATTGTGGGTTTATTCACGCAGTGTTATAACCTGCAGTGAGACGGAGGAGATGCCCTGCTCTATTTCTGTGGAGATGATCAAATGCAAGAAACAGAATCTCAAAGTCTTCCTTCATGAGAAATAAGGACTTGTAAGTTAACCAGAGAGTCTTAAAATAATGTGTGAAAGTGAAGAATTTAAGGCAGAAATATTTTACTATTGCATAATATAATATAATATAATATAATATAATATAATATAATATAATATAATAGCTATACAGGTTAAGCTGGGTTACAAAAGAAGCAAAAGAAAACAAAACACTGAAAGTCCAACGGATCAAAAGTAAATCGGACAAATAAGAGAGATATATTTAAGTTATTTAGACATATTTTGATCATTAAAATATTATTTGAATTATTTTATAATTTTATTTGACTGTCATTCATATTTTTTTGAAGCCTGAAAAGGAAATCATATACCCTTATTTTATTATATGACCCAAGCAAAATTTTTATAAATTACTTTGTTGTGTGCATGAAGCACACATGATGAGTTTGTATGATAATCATCATGTTCGTGAAACGCCTAAAACAGACAATTAATCATCATAGTCCTAAAACAGTAATCATAGTCATAATCATAATTATTTGTTTGACAATTCATTTTCAGCCAAATTTCACAATTGTGACCCCTAATTTTGTTTTGTTAAAAAAAATAATTTACTGAGAGTTGATTAAGAATGCACAAGTTTTAGTTATTCCTGTTAGAAAAACATTTAAGTGTAACTCAAATTGCACAAATTTTACTGTAAAATAATTTTATGTTGGACTGCTAAACTCGAGGTTGCACAATGTTTTGATATTCCCCCTGAAAGTGACTTGAATTTTACATTTTGTTTAATTTATTTTGTTGTTGGATTGCTAAATGTAGAATGCACTTTCCTTTTACTCGAATTGAACAAGTTCTTAAAATCATTCCAAAATAAATTAAAGTAATCTACATTTAGCAATCCAACAACAAAATAAATGAAACAAATGTAAAATTCAAGTCACTTTCAGTAGTAATATCAAAACATTGTGCAACCTCGTGTTTAGCAGTCCAACATAAAATCTGTAAAATGGAGATTACCAGTTAAGACAGGGCTATTTTTGTTGCAGAATAATGCCCTGCAGTGCACACTTTGTTTCTTGTACATTTGTTTGTTTAAGAGAAGAAAATGTATTCAAATATTGAAATATTAATGAGACGAGTTTTTGATATTTATTTTGGGTTAATTAATTGTTATATTAATCAAGAAATAATAAGCAAAAATCGTTAGAAAAATCGACAAATTAATCGTTAGATTAATCGACTAATCGAAAAAATAAATAAAAATGTATCGTTAGATTAATCGACAAAAAAAAAAAATGTCAAACTCAGATAACCGCTCTGTTGAGTTGTTGTGAGAAGAATTAAACAGAGTTGGCTATGCTTTGGCAGCACGAGGGGGACCTACACAATATTAGGCAGGGGGTTTTAATGTTGTGGCTGAATGGTGTATGTCCATTGAGTGTCTTGCCCTAAAGGGACTTTGGCTACAGCAAATAATACTGTAGGTTCAAGCTTTGGGATGCAAAATTGAAAGGAGGTGAGGAACAAAAGAAATAAGACACCTGACAGCTAGTCTCAAGACCCAGCAAAAAGCAAGAACATACATAAATGCTTGTAGTGAGTGGCTTTTCAAGGCACATTATGAAAAAGATGACATAAGCCCTTTTATCTATTTGTAATATGAGTGACATTTGAAGGGATCCATCGGGGTCCACAAAGGGACAGAGGAAATGCTATTAGAATTAAAAATAGATGAGGAGGGGGAGGCCAAGAGACCCACATTCCATAATTCAAAGCATGGATCAGCAACCAGGTTGATAAGCGAGAGAGACATAGCTTTTGTCTTAAAGGGATAGTTCACTCACTTTCATTGCATCTTATTTCTATTCAATGAAAGTGGATGATGACTGAGGCTGTTATTCTTATTGACATTTCCTTTTGTGTTCCACTGATGAAAGACAGGTTGAGAACAACATTTTTGGGTGTACTATCCATTTAAAATTGACAACTTAATTGTGTCTGTTTATTGTGGTGGTGGGGGGTTAATCATGCAAACATACATCTCAGCTGCAAAAATATTGCAGTGATTTCCATGCAACATATTAACACATACAACTAAAACTTCTTCTCATTCACCAGCAATCAGTGCAGCTACAAACCCATGAATATTTGATCTCTCCCACCCACACATTAGCACAGAAACCAACACACATACAACATACAAACACACATACCATCACAAACACACAGTGCAGCCTGTATTTCACTGTGACATTCAAAGAGCACCATGCATATTCTAGCTCTACCCACCCTCAAATACAATTCACTAGCTCCCTCACATATAAACAGAGAGAGAGAGAGAGAGAGAGAGAGATTTTGTGTGCAACAGAGCGGGCTTTGTGTGATTAGCAGCCCCACACAGATAATTAGCACTCTGGTGGTGCTGTGGGTTGAACTAATCCAGTTCCCCCTATAGTCTCCTTCTGTCTGGGAAACCAGAAAAACCCAAGCACAAAAAAAATAAAAATAAAAAGAACAAAAGTGCCCCAAAATCATGAATGCGTTTGGTTGGATTTGGTGAAGATGGCTGTTCGCAGCATTGGGTGAATGCTGGGTATGTGCCAGTGCAGAGTCTGGCAGTGCCACGCTGCCAAGGTCCCACTGCAGCTCAGAGTCTGAGGATTAGTGAGACACAGAGACATCTGGGGAATATACAGCTAGACAATAAACAATATGAAAAAAAAGAAAAGAAAGAAAAGCAAATGCCCATTCACATCCAACGTGCCAATTATAAAATTATTTTCATACCATAACAATTTAAAATAAAATCAGACAACTATCTGTGGTGATAGTTGGGGAAATCGATTACGAGATGAAACGAATGGATAGAGTTGGAGCACGTCAGATTTACCATCTCAAATCTTCTAGTGGCGTGAGGTGGTCGTCGTGACTTTGGCGATGGTGGTTCTGGAAAGGGAGGAGCTTGGACCGGAGGTGAACTTAAAAGTCACCGATAGTCACCCCGGTCACCTGCGGAGACCACCTCTCACCATCACAAGTCAGGTTGCAAGGACAATTCTCAGACATTTTCTCGCCTCCTACCGGTCATACGAATTTAATAGTGCACTATAACGAATTAAAGAATTAAAGGCTATGCTAGATATGGGGGAAATAGGAGAATCCCACAGTGACTGGGCCAGCCTGGTGGTGCTGGTTCCGAAGAGCGACGGTTCGGTCCGGTTCTGTGTGGATTATAGAAGTCAATGCAGTCTCTAAATTTGATGCGTACCCAATGCTGATGAACTGCTCGATCGTTTGGCTGCGGCTCACTTTTATTCGACACTGGATTTGACAAAGGGATATTGGCAGATCCCCTTAACACCATGTCCCGTGAAAAAAAAACGTCATTTCCGCACCATTTGGCTTACATCAATTAGTGCCCCTTCCGTTTGGTTTGTTTGGGCCTTTGGCAACTTTCAGCGCCTTATGGACAAAGTCCTCAGACTGCACTCTGCTTATGCCGCTGCCTATCTGGATGGCATCATTATATACAGTAATGACTGGCAGCAGCATATGCAGCATCTGAGGGCAGTTCTGAGGTTGTTGTGATGGGCGGGACTCAAGTCAAACCCCAAGAAGTGTGCAACTGGATGGGTGGAAGTACAGTATCTGGGGTTCCACTTGGGCCAAGGGGAGGTGTGTCCCGAAATTGATAAGACCGCAGTGGTTGCAGCCTTCCCAAGATCAAAGACCAAAAAGGAGGTGAGACAGTTCCTGGGGCTGGCTGGCTACTATAGAAGGCTTGTGCCTAATTATCCGGATGCCACCAGCCTACTGACTGATCTCACTAGAAAGGGAGCCCCAGATCCAGTCCAGTGGACAGAGCCATGCCAACAGGGTTTTATGCAGGTGAAAGCTGCGCTTTTTGGCAGGCCGTTGTTGCAATCTCATTTTTCTCTCCTTTTTGTTTTACAGACCAACGCATAGGAAAAGAGCAGTGTTGTCCCAGGTTGTCGAAGGGGGAGGATTGCCTGGGGCTATACATTAGCCGGAAACTTTCAGCGAGAGAGGCAAGGTACAGCACCACTGAGAAAGAGTGTCTGGCCATCAAGTGGGTGGTCCTCACTCTTCGGTAATACCTTCTGGGACTGGTCTTTACCCTCTGTTCGGACCACACCCTGCTCCAGTGGCTCCATCGCATGAAGGATACCAACGAGTGGATCACCTGTTGGTGTCTGGCTCTTCACCCATTTAAGTTTGATGTGATCCACAGGCCTGCTGCGGACTTCCTTTCAATAAATGAGTACTGGGCAGGCCAGATGGTTCAAGCGACGAGAGAATATGGTGTTGGGGGTGTGGTCGAACGCTGCCTTATGAATGGAGAGCGAGATCGGGAGATGAGACCGGTGAGGATTATCACCTGTCAATGATTGTCATTGCAGTGAAAGTGGAAGAGTTTTAAGAGCGAGCCAGACGCCAGTGCAGAGAGAGACACAGAGTGCTATGTATACACAATCGGACATGCTGAAAAGCAAAAGTGTTCAAAAATAAATACTTTTTTTTTTTTTTGGATCTTGCCGTCTCCCGCTTCCTCCTCGCAGAGAGATAAAGAACTTGTGACACTATTGTATCAAGAAATTGTACTTCATCTCAAATCACTTTTTTTCAGGCTGGTCCAGCTAATGCTGTTTCAAGAGTAAAAAACAGGCGATACCCTCTACCAAAAAGATGATTGTCTCTATTAACTGAAAGGTGTGGCTTCCTTTCCTATAGGCATCAAAACTGACCTCTGTAATGCCTCTATCAATAAGGTGATTGTGTCTTTTAACTGAAAGGTTGGGCTTCCATTCCTACAGCCACCAAGTGAATAGGCCTTAAGACATGAAAAGTATGCATTTAGACAAATTCTTCAAGACAATAGTATACTTTTGGTAAGGTCTGAGTGAGTTAATCAAGTCCCTTAGAATTTCTTTCAGAAAACAATGCCATTAACCCCAGCCACGAGGAGTTATAGAATTCTGTTGTTGTATGGCTTTCACGTCCTCCACTAATCCAGCTGACATTCTGATGTTGGTTGTAAAAAAGTGGCACTGTGGTGCTGATCTGAGATCAGTTAATTGTGTGAGTTAGTAGTGGTTACAGATTGGAGATGGAAAAATCTGACCATGGATCAGAACCCTGACCTATATGCTTCCACCTAGCCTTCTGTAAATGTATTCATTGCCTCACTTCGGTGGTGATCGATACTCAGCAGATCTAGACTTCAGTCAATTTCCCATTACTGCAGGTGATACTCCTACATACAAGCAGTATGTCTTGACCTTCAACACCACACATGACCAAAAATATCTTAAGAATTAAAGGCCACTCTAACTGAAAATTTCACTGGGATAAAAATTATGCTTCTAAAAATGTATATTTAGCTGGCAACTGCAAATACAGATTGTTAATCAACCCATAGTTAATCAAGCTTTTGTTAGCTTCTGCTGCTAATGGTATCTGTTGCTTCTATAAAAAATATAAAAAAATAATAATAATAAAAACAAATCTAAGAAATGAATTACTTTCATTTCTTAGATTTGAATTAAAATGAATTAAAAAAATTAATGTAATGCCAAAAAAATATATTATTTAAATGCAAAATTATTGTAAAAGTGTTTATTTATACATTTTGGTGGAATTTCTTGTAATGCCTTTTTTTTAAGAACTGTCAGAATTAACGCATTAATGTATTTGATTAATTTAAAAAGCTTAACATGTTAATTTTTCTTAATCGTGATTAACTAATTAAACTTTTATACAACATAAACACATGTTAGGAAGGGCTAAACCTTTTTAATATGTCCACCCAAAGTCATTACACTGACACGCATGCCTCTATCAGACACATACCAGAGCACTTCTACCAAGGTGAGCGGACAAACTTAGCATATGATAGCAAAACGCGGCAGTCCCATGGATATTCTATGGATGTACTGTCATGCTAGTTGACCATATCGCTCCCTTATATGATAGAGCTGCAGAGGTTGTTATCTCAGTAAATAAAATAATCTCTACACACACACACACACACACACACACACACACACACACACACACACACACACACACACACACACACACACACACACAGCAGTGCATCCATTATAAAATGTTGGAGAAAGGACATCATAATGCTATTTGATGTACAAAACAAGCCCAGCTGGGACTTGTGATAGACATCATGTTTTTTTTTCATGTTTTTTTTTTTCAGAAGCGTGAAAGTTGCATTTTAATTACCACAGAAATACGTCAAGTCTTAACTATCACCAAAATGCAGAATGAGACGTTTTTTTTGCAAGCGCTCTTCATGTGAGGTTCAAAGTGGCGCTGGCATTGACTCTGATGCAAATCATGAACGCGGCTTCAAGATTGCTGTAGGAAATCGGATAGACAGTCAACTGGCAGATTAATATTGTAGATTATGAAAGTTTAAGAGATTTAATGCCCATTAAAATGAATATGCAACCAATGTGGAGACTAGCTCTTTTAATACGTCAAACTTCCACTTAGATTTTGGGAAAGGTTTAATTTTACTTGAACTGGGTATATATTAGTGCATTTCTGTCTTTATACTGTGAAAGGCTTTGTTTGGAAAATCTTAATAAACTTTATATTGGTAAATTTATTTTCACTTCATTTTGACAGGAAAATAAATTATCTATCTATCTATCTATCTATCTATCTATCTATCTATCTATCTATCTATCTCTCTCTCTCTCTCTCTCCTCTCTATATATATAAATAATTGTGATGAGGAGGAGGGCATACATCCTAATGGCCTGGCCACGTCCTCCTCCACATCATAATAATATATAGCGTCAAATTTCAGCACTTTCAAAATCTGTGATTAATCATGATTAACTACAAAAAGTTTAATCACAATTAAACATTTTAATCGACTGACAGCACTACTTTTTTATATGCTAATTTGTTTAACAAAATTATTATTTTAACTCTGCATAAATGATATGCAGTACTCCATATGTATTTCAGTATTTCCAGTATGCATAAATATCACAATGATGTATAAGAATTATAATTATTTATGTAATGAGAAACAAATAAGCATCACCATCAGGTTACAAAATAACTTTTTTCCCACTAGCCAAAGTGGCTGTTGAATGGCTATTGTTTTACCAGCCACTTTGAATTTTCCTATACTGTATATATTACATGTTTTATTTTCTACATTAGTATTATATAGTGAAAATTAACACATATAAAGCATACTGCATATATGTGAGCTTTTATAACACATACCACATTATTACTATCATAATGACTAAAAGAAGTGTGAAAACTCTTCACATGTGCATGTTCCATGAGAAGCGCTCGTGCTCTGCAGAGTGCCACTGAAGCTCTAAAAACACAGTGAATCAGATGTGCACCGACATCTTATCATTTTGTGTTTTTTCAAACGCAAGTCTGTGTGTCCAAAGGCATTTCTTTTCATATGTCACTCCAAGACGGCCTACAGGTCACCCACCACAGTGGTGGACAGATGACCACAATTAACCAGCCTGTAGAGCATAGGGATGTGCGAGACTAGTTAAATAGTAGACTAAACGGTTTGCATATTTTAAATGGGTCTAAACAATGTTTGCATATTTTAAATGGGTCGCATAAATAAATGCATTTGATTGTTCTCTGGAGGTTGGTTTCTTTTTAGATTACTCGACTTAAAAATTTCCATTTAAACTTCAGTGAAATTATTCGCTCAGAACATCCCCAGTAGAGGGTGCTAATTTCATACCCTGATCACCATTGAGAATAATGAGAATTACAAAAAAATCTCAAAAGTTAAATATCCGGAAGCAATAAAGTAATGAGAATCATGGTGAAAATGTGCTTAATTATGAAAATAAAGCAACAATGCAAAGAATCTTAATGGTCCCAAAAATAGGCTTCATTTTCTTTATGCAAAATATTTCTGAGTTTTATTTATTTTATTTTTTTTCCTGGGGTGACCTAGACCATGCTTTTGAGAGATTCAACCAAAAATATTCCAGCTACAATCCTCCAACACAAACCTGTGAATAATGTCTGATATCACATCCTAATGTAACCCTGACCCTCACTGTAACACCAAACATCCTGCTCACATACCCAAGGATGTTCTACCTCAAGGAGCTGTCCTGGAAAAGCAAGAACAAACACACACGTTTACACACCATGAATGTGACAAAAAGCAGGACCAATTAAGGTCAGTTTACCCCATCTGGTAAAGAGAAAAAAAATGTATACACTTGACGATTTACTGTCCCTGAATCCTAAAATATGCATAAACATTCCTTAAATATATCCCAACTACTTGCATATGGTCACAAGTGACAGCCTGAGTCGCATGTGCAGAGGGTCATGAGTGGATTTGCTATGCTTTCAAACTCTGTGGGTTTAAGGTAGAGCTGGCAACAGAGACAGCAGGAGTGAATCTGCATTGCGCTGGGCTGGAGCATGAAATAAGTTAATTCTCCTGCACCGTGGTTCCTTGGGCAGGCCCAGTCTGACTCTTGCTGGGAACTGGCCATTTAAAGGTGCTGTAAGTGATTTTAGTGGTTCTAATACCACGAGACTGAGCCGTTGGATTAGCCACGCCCCCTCTTTCCAAAACCCGCACTTCAAAGACACCAAATTAGCTTTATTGAGACCGACATCCTGCAGAAACGATTGAAACATAAAAACGTTATAAACAACAGGCTTAAAAAACGGCAGTAAGTCTCAATAATGGACTGCAACTACAACACTATGAGAACATGCAAAATGATTGACAGGTCGAAAATGTCATTGTCCATGGTCTGCAGACACATTTTTGTTTGCTGTTTACAGGGTCTAGAGCTGTCACAGAGACCAGTGAGATATCATACATCCTGCCGCCAGTGGCAGTAAAAGCACTCAACATGGATAATATGTCTGCAGCTGAGTCACTTCTGAGACAGCAGACCTGACATACCAACAGCGGCTTTAAAACACAATGCAGCCAATGAGCGGCATTTCTGAGACACATTGCAATTAAAAAGCATATATATGGCAAATAACATGGTCACAAAATGGACAGTTAATGCACAGCAATAGAAAAAAGTGAATAATGTTGTTTCTCAGCAAAGCCTGGATTATAAACCAGGATACAGCAGCCGGTCAAAAGCACACTGGTCACCGCTCACCCCTCTTTGTGGGGGTGTACATATGGAAACAGATCAACTTTCATTAGGCATAAGTCCTACGGAGAGACCATCTGTGATTTAATATGCACACACAAAATGGTGAGACAATGCAGCCCACTTGAATGTGTGTGTGTGTGTATAGTGTACTCTACATACATTTAAGTGTGCTTCATTAAATCCAACAGGACCGACTGTGGTTTTCCACTGAGCTGCATGCATGCAGCGTGAATGCTGAGCATACTGACAGGCCCATATGTTGAGTGTGAGGGCCCACGGAGCTCAAAAGGACATGCAATATTCAGAATGGATCAATAGCTATGTTTTTAAAGGGACGGTGGCAGGTTTTTCTGATGAGACATGCAAACAGCTGAATGAATCATTAATGAGTCAGCACACTATACATCCTGTGTGCAGCAGATTCTGGGGCGGGACTTGTGCAGGAAAGCAGCTGACAGATGGTTCTAAGCATAATTACTTAAGCAAACCGTTCTGCTATTAAATGACCATATTCAGCAGAATGCATCAACACAGGAGTGGAAAGAGGTTTAGAAAATTCAAATGACCCTGTAACAGATCACAATCCTCATTTTGCAAGGATAATGAGCAGTTTTATGCTAAGAGGATCATCTACAAGATACAGAAGAGGAATAAGAAATGTGTGATTTTTTCACATCAGGTCAGGATACACAAATTATAACACACTTCTGCACTAAAGGTTGCACAAAACTTTTCCATTGAGGAATAAATAAGATCAAAACACAAAACTTTATAGACAGCATGTGTCTTTAAAGGTGAAGTGTGTAATTTCCTCGCATCTAGTGGCACCACAGTCTCATTCAATGAGTCACTGTTACTTTGGAGGGCTGATAGGTGTGCTCAAGCAAACATAGTAATATTTGATGGCTGCACAGAGCTACAGCATTTGCACTTTTTGGGGAAATCAACCTACCACTGGCTCACTTAAATATGTTGCTACATATTAAGCTAGGAGTATTTTAACAAAAAAATGTATACACTTCATCTCTATAACAACAAATGGTGCATGATGATTTTTATTACAAAAATATATATATCACAATATCCAATTACATCATCAACTCAAATATTTGCACACATTTTACTTCCACCAGTCGATTTAGCTTTAAAAATGAAAATAATTTATTGAAACACAAAAAACTTAATATCTCTAAATTCATATTGCATTTCAAAAGAATCGAAAAAGCAATTAACGTAACAAGTGGTCAAAAGAATTATATTTTACAACATCCCCAAATCCAATAATTTACCATCTCCAACCTTAACCATCAGCCACCTTTACTGTTGCGCAAGTATCCGTCTATGACAACAGGTGGAAAATTACCAATACAAATTAAGATCTAAAGACAATTATAAATATAAACATAACAAAAATAATAATAATCATAATAATTGAAATATAAATAAACCATCATTTCTGGAAAGTTAAACACAACTGTGGCAGGGCGGAGGGCGGGGCCGGGTCGTGATCCTACGCACCCGGTCCCATATTAGGCTAATTATGCCTCCGTGAGGGTTAAAGGCTGACTGCAGGGGTTCGTGCGGGAGAGAGAGAGATCGTTTACGGACATGTCCGTCGTGTGTGTTTGTGTCTTCTTTTAAGTTTATCATTAAACCATCATTTATGTTGAAAAGCCGGTTCTCGCCTCCTCCTTTCCATTGATCCCTTTACAACAACATACATCATTTTTTACTTTAATATAACTGCTTCAACAGTTTGTTTACTTCACTTAGTCTGTGCTAGAAAACACCACTTTTCCAATAAGGTGCAAGCCTAATAATTTCCCTCATGTTCTCCAATTAATGCTACCTAATAATTTCCTGTAAGTTCTTATCAAATTTGTGTTTGCATTGCATTTCGATAATGCGGTTAATAAAGGCAAAAAAAAAAAAACTATATCGAACTCTGTTTAAGGTGAACGTGTTTTTGTATTTGAAAATGTCTACTGATAGGGAAACCCCCATTTTTGTTCCACAGAGACATCACACTTATGAAAATGGACACAACTAGCCTCTTTAATCCGTAAGGCTTTTAACATTTTAATATTTTGATAAGTATCTAAAAACGTAACTGCATGACAACTATCCGATTATATTGTGCTATCGCCCAGCCCTACAGCAAATGCTCAGATGCAATATTAATCCTTTGCCTCCAAAAAACTCATGAAAATGTTGATGTCAATATTCCCACATAGCTTTTGCATGCAGAAACAGTACAGACAGCTTGATTAGAGATCTAGACAGAAACAGGCTGGTCAAGATGTCAATAATAGGGAGAAATCTGTTGCTAACTGGGCATCATGGGATACAAAACCAGCCAGTGGTTGTGCAATCACACAGAAGTAGCAAAGAGGGGATAGTCCTGTGGAAGAAACTGCACCAAGCAGCCTGTGTGTGTGTGTCTTCTCAGGGGGGTGATATGAAAGCTGGCAATAGATGAGATGTGAAAAGTGGAAGTGTTAGGACAGATTAACATACACTGGCTGGAGTCACACTAAAGGAATGGAGAATTCAGAAGCCTAGCATTCTCTCATCAAGTGCTCCACTCGTCTCTCATGCTCCCATCTCTCTCTCTCCTCAGGCTGAAGGAGAACCAGGAGCGCACTGATTCAGGCCTCTACGCCAACCAATCAGAGATTATCTGGATGTCTGCTTGTTTTCACATGCTGTAGTTTGGTCTCGAGGCAGAGCAAAATAATCTGCATTCATTCCCTCATTGTCTTGCTTTCATTTGCCTCTTCTCTACTTTTGTTTCTCCTGTTCTACAGCACTTCCAAAAATAACTCTTGAAAAGAAATTTGCACACATAAGCAATCCAATTTCTATAAGTGACATATCTTCAGATATGAAAATGCCTCCAAATCCTTAAGCTCCAGTGTGCTGCTTTTTTGACAAATCCTTTGCAAAAAGAGTTTAAAAGACAACAAATAAGAATCAATGCATAATGCTGCCATCCTCCCTCATCAAACAACCACCGCCGTTCGATCCATCTGAAGAATAAAAGCAATGATTGACAGCATGTTAATAATGAAGGCTTCCTGTGCTTTGAGCTACCATGAACATTTACATATCGCAAGTGATCTATCTTTATCTCATCTGTTTCCTTTATTAGCATCCCATGAGAATGGAGGATACATGTACATGCATAAATGTGCATTGTGTATTGAAGGCGCTGCAGCAGTTGTCACAATTGCAGGACACAAAATCAAAATTGCAAGAAAGAGTCACAATTGCGAAAAATAAAGCCATAATTGTGAGATATAACAGCTGCAGCACGTCTATTGGGCTGCATTTACACATCATACAGACTATTCTTTCCCCATCTGCATCACACAATACATTAACGGCTTACATTAATCTTGCGTCAAAATGGCGCAGATTTTTGTCCTGCCTGTGAACAATCATGTGATACATTAACATCTGTATTTACATTAATATCATGTCAAGAAGCGACTTTTAATGTTCATGTGCGCAGCTGCATTCACCACGAGAAACTAGCTCTCTGAGAGCACATACGCATGTGAGCGTATAAAAAGCTGCTGGCTATAGATACAGGGCGGGCACGGATCTTAGTCAGTACTCGGTACATTTAACTAGTGGCTATTTAAATATTAAACTGTGTATAGATTTTGCAGCACCCTAGCCACTCCTAGGCAGCACCCAGTTTGGGAACCACTGCTCTAGTTACTTCTATGGCTCTTAGATGAAGTAAAGCAGGAAGTTCAGCACTTAAGCACAGATGTAAAGATGAGTTGAGTGAGAAACAAGTGAGTGAAGAATGCAATATATCACGATTTCTAAATCTCAATACACTAAACTATTAATCGCAATATAATCATATTGTAACATAGATATCAATACAACATTGTATCACCAAGTCCTTGCTGACTCCAACCCCTACTGTTTACTGCATGTGCATGCATGTTTGTGCCTGTTCAGATGGGCGGATTTCCACTTAGTCAGAGCGGAGCAAGAGAGGCTATCAATTATTCTGTTCAAAGAGCCCAGAAAGTCCAGCAGATCTACACACCTCTTAATAAAACATTGATTCAAGTAGGGAAAAAACTTTTTGTCGAAGCTACTTTCCTGGCTTTATAAGTACAGCTTCAGGCTTCAGGGATAAAGAGAGAACCTTCTTCACCCCATTCAGAGAACGATGGACAATACAGGTGTGAGGAATGGGAGGATGGAAAATGAGGGAGAGAAAGAGGAATAAGAGTGAACTGGAGAGAGAGCAGTGTGGGGGTTGGTGAGAGAGGGTCCCAGGGGTGAGGACAAGCTTCTACAAAGACAAATTGCTCTTCCTGCAGGGAATCTCCAGGGTCTTGGATGGTCATAAGCGTGTTAAGAGAGATGATGTTCTTTTTTTTCCTCCGACAGCCTTGCGGATAGGTAGTCGACACCAGCCAAGGATGCGCTGAACTGCAAAGATATCAATGGGTTCTTAAGAGCCTGGCCCCTCTGTTGGACAGCCATGTTTAATAAATGTAGCAACAAAATAGTTTAAAAAAAATTATAAGCAAGAATAGAGTTCAGCGCAAAAATTAACACTTCTATGGTAGACAGCATCATTGATTATAATGGGTTCTATTGCTTTAGATGTGAATTTCGTGTCTTAAGTAGACGGGGTGTGTGTGTTAAAAGTTGTGTTTGAGATGAAAATTAAATATATTCGGATGCAATGTATTGCATGTGCGTTATGTGTAAACATTGAAATTTAGTTTTATAATGTTTTGCTGTTCATTCATTTGATTGATTTTCAAAAATGGCACTATTCGAGGGGCTGCAAGATGTTAGCCAATCATAACTGTGGGTGTTTACGTTGAAGTTTTAAGGAGGCACTTATGACAAAACCAAGCATTTCAGACAGAGGGCCAGAGACAGGGTGGAATATGATCTATATTATTAATTATGAACACACAAAAAAAAAAAAACAACTTTACAAACATTATCAGTGGACCTCAAGGAAGATAATAAAACTATATATATATATATATATATATATATATATATATATATATATATATATATATATAAAAAAAGCATTTCATGACCCCTTTAAGAATATTCTTGATATTTTTGGTCGATATATAACAGAATATGCATATTTTTATGCAGAGTTAAAACATTCTGAAAAAATAAATGAATGACTTTTTCTAATTAAAATAATGTTTAAAATATATTTTTAATCTTATTTATTATTATGTTTTTAAAAGTCATATTGTCCATTGCAGTGAAACATTTTCTCAATAAATAACTAATCATTAAAAATCCTACCTTTTTATGTTGTTATTTGTTTTAATTCCGCCCCTTTTCTCCCCGATTTATAATGCCCAAATCCAAATGTGCAAAGTCCTTTTTGTGGCATGGTGGCGTCTGAGATCCTCAATCCGCACATTTTATCACGTGGCTTGTTGAGCGTGTTATGCAGAGACATGGCATGTGTGGAGGCTTCACGCTATTCTTCACGGCATCCATGCACAACTCACCACGCCCCACCACATTATGGCGGCCAACCTAACATGACTCTACCCACCCTAGCAACAGGGCTAATTGGCTGCTTAGGAAACCTGACTGGAGTCACTTAGCACGTCCTGGATTCAAACTTGCGACTCCAGGTGAGGTAGTCAGCAACTTTACTTGCTCAGCCAGGCCCCCGCAAAATCTTATACAGTATATTTTATCTGCTCAGGATTTTTCAATCAAAGCAATAACAAAGCTTTTCTTCTTTTAGTCAAGATAAGCAGTTGCTTTGATTCTGAAGCAAACCCGTCCATTACATATTTATTTGTACAATTTTAACATTTAGGATTTAGCCTTTCATCAGATACTGTGATCAGTTCTCCCTCCATGTTGATAGTTCCAGAACAGGCAAAGGTACGAATAATTTAAGATGTGAAAAATGTAAGAGTAGGGCTTAGCAGAGGGTCAGTTCTACCATGGAACACAAAAGGAGGTTAGGCAAAATGTTAGGGACTCACAACCTCAGTCACCATTGACATTCATGTCTCAAAATAAAAATAAAAAAAAGGATGCAATGAAAGTGAAGGGTGACATAGGTTGTCATTCTGCCTAACATCTCCTTTTGTGTTCCACAGAAGAAAGAGTCATACATGTTTAAAACAACATTAGGGTGAGTAAATTACAGATTTAAAAATGTTGTTAACTATACCTTTAACAATCTATTTATAATGTTTGTATTAAATGTAAAGTGGATGGAACACACATATTCCCATTTACACCAGTTGACACATTTCAACAAGTATAGCATTTTAACCAGTATATTGCCCACTCCTAAATACATGGATCTCTAAGCTCAGCAGGACCACCTTTATCAGACTTAAAAAGAGGGAGAAGCTACATACTTACAAACCACATTTCTCTCTCTCTCCACTCTACATCCACCTCTTCTTACCCCTCTCTTCACTTGACATTATTAAATGTCTCTCCTCTTCACTCCCCTCAGTGAAGGGCTGTAATAAATGCTAATATCCCCTCATTACTCATGGTTCGTCCTTTGGCCGGGAAGACCCTGCAAATCAATTCTGTCAGCCGCAACTAGACAAGCTAAATGTAATCATTTTGTTTGCGGAGGAAATTAAAACAATTGAGTCTGACCTTTCCTTTGTCTCTCTTAGTCAGTAGAGTTTAGACTGATAAGGGCAGGCAGAAACAGAAGGATATTTCTCAACCCCAGAAAAAAAATGCTTCTTGTTTAACTCTTACCTCCACTGCCTCACAAATTAGGCGTGTCTGTCTAACAAGTTCTTGCTTAGCATTAGCCAGCATATGCCATGACCAATTACAAAAAACATTATGGTTATGATCACAAACCGAATCCCTATATTTCTATCTTCTTTTGCAAAGCTGTGAAAGTGTAATCATAATTTTTTTATTTTGCTGTTAGAGCAAACAGGTACGCAAAAATTGTGGTCCCCCATTCACCTCCATATAAGTTTAACCAACTATGACAACTTCTACTTAATGTGGACATGTGAAAAGGTCCCATTCCAAAGTCTTTCTAGCGAGTCAGTTCACTGTCAGCCATTTTTGGAACGCTCCCGGGAGGCTATTTCCAGTCATGACAGTGCAGCTCCTATATACTTGAATGGGGGAACACCGAAATTTCAAAAACGGTTGGTCAATATTATGATCAAAGAGCCTATTTTAAATTAGCAGTAAAATCTGACAAAAGTGGTATCATACAAAGTGCTTCTTTACCTCATTTTACGCAAAAAAAAAAATAAAATAAATAAAATTCCTGGCTTGTATAGCTAATGCGTATGAGCATTCTTGAGTTGATTGACAAGCGATGTCTGCATCTAAAAGGTGATTGGTTCCTTTACCTGTAAGGCGGGACTTCTTTTCGATAACCGTTGACAATTGGGCGTGAGCTCCTTGATTGGGTGTTCCAATTTCTCCCATTCATTTTAATGGAAGTGGCCCATCTCTGCAAAATAGTCTCTGGTCCATAATTCCTAACCGGCTGGTTCGAGCTAGATGGCGAGCTAGGCACAAGTGTTTCGCTGAGCTCTGGCAGATTTTTATATTATTTGTGCGTACTGGCATTTTTTTTCATCTATCACCCTCAGAATATTAAGTAGCCAACTGAAAAAGTTATTATTGCTCCTTTTTTGCTAATTTAAAGAATGTGTTATTAGTTCAATCAACAAGTACAACCTGTGTAAATATGGCGTACTCGGTGAACAGAGCCCCAGACGTGGACACAATTATGGTTGAGAGAGCACCAAGGAAAGACGATGGGACTCCTCTCAGATTACGATAACCAAAAATCCTCCAAAAAAAGTCAAGCCAGATGATGCTGATATCTCCAATGCAGCTCTTTTGCAAGCGATTATTTCCTTGACGGCAAGATTTGATTCCCATGATAATGATTGCGATAGTTTCCAAGTCGGTGGAGTTTAATGCTGCTGAGATTAAGGAATATAAACAGAAAAGAATCTTGAAAAAGCAAACAGCACTCCTTGTCAAGTCTAATGAAGACTTGAAGATGAAAATGTCAAAACTTGAGCGTTACAAGCAAAGATGGAATCTCCGTATTAAGGGGATGAAGGAGACTTCTGATGAGGATGCACGAAAAGTGGTGACTGCTCTTTTGGCTGATGTAGCCCCCCCACTTGGTTCAGAAACTGGAGGATTTGGTGGACTCGGCTCATCATGTTGGAAAAAAAGAGCCTAAAAGGATCAGTCAAATGATTGTACAGTTCACCATGCGAAGATACAGGGACGAAATCTGGAAGATCACAATGAACTCGCAGGTGTGTGTTGACTGTGGAATTAGTTTAGCAGAGGATCTGTCAGCAGAGGACTGGAGAGCTCATGCAGCCTTCTGTCGAATCATTCCGGAAGCTAGGAGCTCCGGTAAGAAGGCATATTATCGCAGTCCCGGCCGTTTAATCTCACCTGCGCTCAATAGCGTTTACTGATCATACCCAAGTAACTTGGATAAGGTTGTGAGTAGTGAGAACCAAATGTAAAATTGTTTTCTGCCAGAGCATCAGTTCATACTCTTTAATTTTTTTATTAAGTCTTAATAGCTGGTGATGTTCAATCTCCAGCAGTGAGTGATTGTTCATTGTTCTTTGTTAACATTGTGCTATTTTTTGTTGTATGTTTCAACTAAATGGCAATCTTAATTTTCTTTCACTAAAGGTTAGGGGTCTAAGAGACATTACAAAAAAAAAAAGGCTACATTTTTATTTTGTAAAGAGAGGAAGGCTCAATGTGTTCTTTTGCAGGAAACACATTCTAAGTGGTAGCGATGGTACCTTTTGGTATAATCAGTGGGGTGAACCAATTTTATTTGATCATGGTACAACTCGTTCAGGAGGCATTGCTCTTCTTTTTAACAATTTCCTGGGAAAATTGTTGAGTCAAGGTCCAGCTCAGATGGACATTGGTTATTGGTTTAAAAATGGAAAATGTTTGTTTTATTTTAGGAAATGGGTATGGTTATAATAATGTGTCCCAAAATAGAATCTTAATTTCATTATTAGTTAACTTTTGTAATAACCAAATCATTGGAGAGAATCAAACCTGTATCTAAAAGAGTTTTCTTGGTTCAAACCTGACGTTTCTAGCAAGTCTTGAATTTACTTTTGGTTAATTGTAATAAAGAGTTTTATTTTACCAAACAGTCTCTAGTATATCTACAGCTCCCTTAACAGAGCATTGTTCAATTGAGTTGGTGATAAATCAGAAAAATAAACCTTCCCGTATTAAAGGATATTGAAAGTTTAACTCTAACCTTCTCAAAAAAGAGGAATATGTGAAATCTGTTGAAGACTTTAAATACAAGCTTTGCCAATTTTCTGTCTCTTACAGTAAACAACTAAACACAAGTTATATTTTAGAAGAGACTTCCCTTCTTATTAAAGAAATAAATGAATGTTCCAACAATCTAACAATAACAGAAATTTATAAATCAAGACTGTTATCTTTGCAGTCACAGATGAAGTTTATTTGAGGAAAGCTAGAGAAATCTCACCAACTTCTATCAGAACCTATTCTCTGCCTCTCCCTCAATTTTAGACTCTCATGCACTTTTTAAAGGAATTGCTGAATTCGTACCTCAAATAGATGAACATCTTGTCCTGTCATGCAAGGTTAGCAATTGAAGAGCTTGATTCTGCTGTTATGCATTTGCCATTATATTTTTTCACCTGGCCCAGATGATCTTACATCCAATTTTTATTGTCATTCCTGGGACCTTTTTTTTCCTGGGAGAGTTTTTAAGCAAATAAATGAAAATTTGGTACTGCCCAGATCAATGAGGCAAGGTTTACTCATGCTTATTCCCAAACCGGGGAAGGATTCCAGGTTGCTGGACAATCTACGACCTATCACTTTATTGAACAGTGAATACAAATTGTTAACCCATTTATATAATAATTGTTTGAAAATCGGTTTAGCTCTGATAATTGGGGAGACACAAACTGGATTTGTTAGAGGCCGGTCTATACATAAAAACATTCGACTGGTTTTAGACTTGCTTGAGAATAATAATGACATATTTTTTATATTTAATAATATTTTTAGACTTCTATAAAGCATTTGAAATGTTGGAACACTCTTTTATTTGTTAAACGTTTACAAGCGTAAAGATACTCTATAGCTCAGTTCTTGCAAACTGGTACTTCACCAGTTTGACATTAAGAGATGGGTTAAACAAGGCTGCCCTATTTCACTCTCATTATTTATTATGGCTAAAGAGATTTGGCCTTCCTTATTAAAAATTCAAATATTTAAAAGCTAAATGTATTTGGACTACAAATCGTGATCGGTCAATTGGCGGACGATGGAACATTATTTTATAGACATATTTAATTATTTCTAAATTTTCAGGTCTAAAACTTAATATTGCCAAATGTAAAATTATGACCATACACGATTGCCCTCTTGAAACTTCATTTATTATCTCAATCAAGTCTGTTGTTAAATATTTAGGTATACACATTTCTAAGGATGAAGTCATCAAGCAAAAACAAAATATCTGGAAAATATGGAATGATTACAAATGTAGACTTGACTCATGAATGCAAAGGGATCTATCTATCTATTATTTTTATCCACCTTTTCTCCCAATTTGGAATGCGCAATTCCCAGTTATTAGTAGGTCCTCGTGCTGGCGCATTTTCTCACCTCAATCCAGTTGCCTTCGCTTCTGAGACAGTCAATCCACACATCTTATTACTTGGCTTGCTGTGCATGACACCGCGGAGACTCACAGCATGTGGAGGCTCATGCTATTCTCCGCGATCCATGAACAACTTACCAAGCGCCCCATCGAGAGTGACTAATCGCCAATTTGGTTGCTTAGGAGACCTGGCTGGAGTCACTCAGCACACCCTGGATTCGAACTTGTGAATCCAGGGTTATGAAGAGGTTATGAACTAACTTTAATTTTTAATTGGATTTGAACTCATGAATCCAGGGTTGGTAGTCAGCGTCAATACTCGCTGAGCTACCCAGGCCACCCCTCTCTCTATTTCTAGTAGAGCTATTAAGACCATTAACCAAACTAACTTTAATTTTATCTGGAGATACACTAAATTAAGAGAGCAGAACTCGCAAAAGATTATGAGAATGGTGGATTTCCTGCCATTGATTTTGAGTGTATAGATATTATGTTGAAGATTAAATAGTTAAAAACCTTAATAACTAATGACATTTTTTTGGGATTTGTCTTCCTAGGGAATATTTTAAAAGATTGGGTGGAATTGATTTTATGCTAAGATGTGATTTTTTTTGTTTCAAAATTGCCAATCAAATTATCTTCTTTTCACCAAAAGATTTTGCTGTATTGGAAGTTACTGTATATTCACTATTTTACCCCACACAGAACCCTAATATGGAATAACCGTTTCATTCTGTCTAGACACAAGTCTCTATTTATTCTTGATTGGCTTACAAAAGGTATTTTTGGTCAGTGGTCACAAATTGGATGGGAATCTGTTAACTTTCAGGGATTTTTCCATTAAATACGATCTATATTGTGAACGTATACTATATGAGCATGTTTTGAATGCCATTCCAAAGAGTTTTCTTCATTTAGAACAAAACTCCTTTGTAAACTCCCTTGATGGTTCATGCGGACTCCCATCTCTTCTATTTAATGGTAATGATCTTATGACAATGCTTCCCAACAAATGTATTCATTCTTGTTTTAATTCTATACTGTATCCTACACTTTCATACCGCATAGTATTCTACAAATTTATGACAAACCAACTATAAAACTAATTGCGAACCCATTATATTAGCTTTCCAGTGGCTCCTCGAGCAAAGGAAACACACTTTAAAATACTTAATAATGTGTATCAATCAAGTGAATTCTTAAGAATTCGATTTAATTTTGACCACATGTTTATTTTTTGTCACGTTGATGTAGAGACAACCAATCAACTTTTCTTTTTCTGTATGCACTCAAATATTTTCTGGGAAAATATGTTAAATTGGCTGAAAACAAAGATCCAGTCCCTACCTACACTGTCTAGAACTCTAATTGTGTTTTGAGTATGCTGGAGGACAAGAAGGTAGAATGTTTTATTAATGTAGTATGTGTCCTCTGTTCCTCTGACCTTATTCACAAGTGCAAATGTATGAAGACAAAACCTTATTTTTCAGTTTTTAAAAAATATTTTATTTGTAATTATTTACCTTTTTTAAATAAACAAGTAAACAAGCCTGTGAAGTAAACAAGCCTGCAAATTTGCCAAAATTGTAAAAGACCTCGATTTGTTAGATGAGTAAAAAGACCCCACTTTGATTTATTTTGTATTTAATTTTTTTCTGGCTGCTTATTTTTTTTATTTCATTACATTTCTGTTAATACCTTTTGGTTTTTATGTCTTTTAATTATGTGCCTTGCGTTATTGTTTATTCAATCACATTTACATTGCCATATTTGTTTGCCCCCCCCCCAAAAAGTAAATAATAAATTAAATAAAAAACATCCTAACCGGCTGATTTCATAACAGTGATTCAGTTAGCTAATTTTGTTTATAACTTTGCCAAACTGCTTGCATTTTTAGCAACACGTACCTGATTCAATTGTCTAGATGTAGAACATAGACTAAATATCGAAAATTAATCAAAAGTCTGTCATCGATATCGAAAATTCTATATACATTTTATATATCGATATAATTTTATCACCCAGCCCTAAGATCAGGCTTATTCATGTACCTGGTTTGTGTTGGTGCTTGAGGGCAAAGGGTTGGATACCATTGGTCCAAATATGTCTAGGTCATCACTGATTGAAGCTGCACTGCTTGTTCCCACCCCACTGCTAGCAGAGCTGGCTGTGGGTGCATCTAAATGAGAAAAAGACAGAACCAGTTGTAGAACAAACATTGAACAACACGCAAAAGGACCCACCAAAAAGGCCCCCTAAAATCGGTCACACTAGTGCCACCATTAAATAGAGACCGAACCATTCCTTTGTCTGGCTTTTGTTATATTAGACCAGACATGGCTCATGGGAGGGTACAGACCCACATCACCCAGACAGATCACACAAAGACATCACACAAAGACACATACATTGTTTCCTTGTATGTCGCTTGGAGAAAATCACACTGCTCCAAACATGTCTCAGGAGTAATTGCAAACATGGGCAAAGTGTTGAGTCAATTGCATTCGATAGAGCACAGTGTAATGTAACAACAGGCACTGTAGATTTTATTTATTTTCAGTGTGGTATTTACAGTAGCCCCAAAAAGTATTTGGACGGTAAAGCCCCACTTAATGTATTAATGCAATTGCATTGAATAACAAAATACCAAACCAAGCAGCATTTATTTTAAAGAATGAGAGCAAAAGTAAACATTTTTGTACAAAATATATCACAAAAAGAAGCTTGTTAGGTTTTCATTTATAAAACAATACATATACTGTTTAAGTATTTGGACACTTTCCGGTTGTCAAAATGTGGAACATGTCCATAGTTAAAGTGATCTAATGTGAACTACACCTGTGGTTGTGCTGATCAGACACCTGTGTAAACTTAAAATAAACTCAAAATGACCTAGGGACCAATTTGTTAAAAATCATTGCAAAAACAGCTACTACATTATATTTGTGTTATATATTCATATCTTTCTATCTATGCACAGAAAAACAAACAAAAATAAAACATTAAGTGTGGCTTAAGTGTACAAACACTTTTTGGGGCCACTGTGTTTATTTTTTGTTTTTTATATTTTTCCAAGCTTTTTTCCCAAAGGTACAATTTAGGCACATAGGGACTCACTAATTGTGGAGTGATGACCAATTCCAGGCTAAACGTGCTAGTATGAGTCTTTGTCTCTGTAGAGAGAAATAAAGGAGTATTGTTCTGGCAGTAGCTCACACCACCTGCTCAGCTTGCCTTTCCCCTTCCCGCTACCTATCGACTCCATCCAAGAGAGCAGGAAATCTAATCACACTCCGCACATGCCTCCACCAACGCCGGAGAAAAAGCGCCCACTCACCGAAGACGCCGGCCTACCACTCAGATGCACTCTCTCATTCCATTAAACTCAAAGACTCCATCAGAGCCGGTGTTCACACGTTACAGTGCACAGAGGGTAGGGAGTTGATGCCATCTTTATATGTATGACTGATAAAACGTATGAAAATAAAAAGAGCTCAAAGTAATATTACTGGAGTGAAATATAATGGGTGTGGGGGAGAGGAGAGATGCAAGGATTGATGTGCTGGGGGAGTGACTGACAGAGAAGAGGAAATTAAAGAACCTCGTAAGCACACATACTGTATGTGGCTGTGGTATCTGTGAAATATTGCATCACCTCAAAAGTATTGTGGTCTGTTTTAATCGCAGTGTGCACAAACTCATAAAAAGAGCAGATTCATATATTTTCTAAAACTTTAAAAACATCTGCTTACAGAAATATTCCAGTTTCAATACAAATTAAGCTCAATCGACAGTATTGTGGCATTATGTTGATATCCACAAAAAATAATTTTGACTCTAACCTCCTTTTCTTAAAAAACTAAAAACTAAAATTGAGGATACAGTGAGGCACTTACAAAGGAAGTGAATGGGGGCCAAGTTTTGGAGAGTTTAAAAGGCAGAAATCTGAAGCTTATAATTTTATAAAAGAATTTACATTAATCCTTCTGTTTAAAAGTGTGTATTATTTGAGCTATATATTTGTTTAAAAAGTAATTTTTTGGATTCGTTTTAGGGTTTACAGCATTACGTCGACATTGCAACAAAGTTGTAAAATTAGATATAACTTTAAACAGAAAAAGTTAGTAAGTGAATTTTTCACTGGATATTTTAATGTTTACAGATTGGACCCATTCCATAACCGCCGGCTCTATCCTGCTCACAGATGTTTGCTCCCTGGACAATAAACTGGACTACATCCGACTCCAGCAGACTACGCAGTGCGAGCGACAGAGTTCCGGACGCCGCCATTCAGCTAGACGGGCTCGCCTCGTTTCGTGCCGACAGAAATGCAGCTCTGTGCGGTAAGACTCGTGGTGGTGGCTTGTGTGTTTACATCAACACGGAATGGTGCAATAACTCTGTGCTAGTTACTGCTCATCGCTGGTGGAGCTTGTGACTGTTAGATGCAGACCTTTTTATTTACCAAGGGAATTCACCACAGTTATTATAACCGGAGTTTACATTCCCCCCAGCGCTAACACTAAGGAAGCGCTCTGTAAACTGTATGGGGCTATGAGCGAACTTCAGAACGCTCACCCTGACGGACTGTTAATTGTTGCTGGAGATTTCAACCAAGCAAATCTCAAAACAGTGCTCCCTAAATCCATTCGGTATGTGTACTTTGCAACGAGAGGGGCGAACACGCTTGATCTTGTTTACACAAACATCCCAGGTGTGTAATGGGCGGAGCCCCGCCCCCACCTCGGCTACTCAGACCACATCTCTGTGATGCTAATTCCAGCATACAGACCACTCGTCAGATGCACAAAACCGCTCCAAAAGCAGGTGAAAGGACTGCTCTTCAGGACTGTTTTGAGTGTATTGACTGGCACATGTTCAGGGAGCCTGCAACATATGGAGACTCTACCAACTTGGAGGAATACACAGCATCAGTGACCAGCTACATCAGCAAGTGCATTGATGATGTCACCTTCCCCAAGACATCACCACACACTCCAACCAGAAGCCGTGGATGACTGCGGAGGTGCGTGCGTTGCTGAGGACCCGTGACTCCAAATTCAGAACAGGCGACGAGGCTGCCCCAAGAACAGCGAGAACCAAACTGTCCCGGGCCATCAGAGAGGCATGGCGCGCACACACCCAGAGAATCCACAGTTACTTCCAGGACAGCGGCAACACGCGGTGCATGTGGCAGGGCATCCAGGCCATCACCAACTACAGGACAACATCAGTTACCTGTGAAAAAGATGCTTCCCTTCCAGATGCGCTGAACGACTTCTACGCTAGATTTGAAGCTCAGAATGACGTGGTGGCAAGGAAGACCACCCCTCCTCCCAACGACCAGGTGCTCTGCCTTACCACGGTTGATGTGAGGAAAACTCCACGTAGAGTCAACCCACGGAAGGCTGCTGGACCAGACAACATACCTGGCAGAGTGCTCAGAGGATGTGCAGACCAGCTGGCAGATTTTCTTACCGACATCCTCAACATCCCTCTGAGCAGCACCGTCGTTCCAACGTGCTTCAAGGCCACCACCATCGTCCCCATGCCAAAGACGTCTTCAGTGTCCTGCCCCAACGACTACCGCCCCGTCGCACTCACACCCATCATCATGAAGTGCTTCGAGAGGCTCGTCATGAGGCACATTAAGACCCAGCTGCCCCCTCACTAGACCCACTGCAGTTCACGTATCGTCAAAACCGTTCAACAGAAGACGCCATCGCCACCACCCTCCATCTGGCCCTCACCCACCTAGATAAAAACTCAAACGTTCGAATGCTGTTCATAGACTTCAGCTCAGCATTCAACACAATAATTCCTCAGCACCTGATTGGAAGGCTGAATCTACTGGGCCAGGACACCTCCCTCTGCAACTGGATCCTGGACTTCCTGACTGGGAGACCTCAGTCAGTCTGGATCGGGAACAGCATCTCCACCACCACCACACGGAGAACTGGGGCCCCCCAGGGCTGTGTGCTCAGTCCACTGCTGTTCACTCTGCTGGCTCACGACTGTGCAGCAATGCACAGCTCGAACCACATCATTAAGTTCACCGATGACACGACCGTGGTGGGTCTCATCAGCAAGAACGAGGAGTTGGCATACAGAGAGGAGGTGCAGCGGCTAACTGACTGGTGTAGAGCCAACAACCTGTCTCTGAATGTGGACAAAACAAAAGAGATGGTTGTTGACGTAAGGAGAGCACAAAGTGACCACTCTCTGCTGAACATCGACGGCTCCTCTGTGGAGATCGTCAAGAGCACCAAATTCCTTGGTGTTCACCTGGAGGAGAACCTCACCTGGTCCCTCAACACCAGCTCTATTGCCAAGAAAGCCCAGCAGCATCTCTACTTTCTTCGAAGGCTGAAGAAAGCACATCTCCCACCCCCCCATCCTCACTACATTTTATAGAGGGACTATTGAGAGCATCCTGAGCAGCTGCATCACTGCCTGGTTTGGGACTTGCACCGTTTCGGAACGCAAAGCCCTGCAGAGGATACGGAGGACAGCTGAGAAGATCATCGGGGTCTCTCTTCCCTCCATCAAAGACATTTACAAAAAACACTGCATCCGCAATGCAACCAGCATTGTGGATGACCCCACACACCCCTCACACAAACTCTTCACCCTCCTGCCGTCTGGCAAGAGGTACCGAAGCATTAGGGCCCTCACAGCCAGACTGTGTAACAGCTTCTTCCCCCAAGCCATCAGACTCCTCAATATTCTGGACTGACACACACACAGGTGTATATAATAACTGTATATGGTTGAACAACAATAAAAACCAATTGACTTGAACTGTTTAATAATTTGACTACCGGTAGTATGCAAAAACATAAGTGCATGATAACTACTGGGCTACTATTAAATATATCTTGGCAACCAACCTCCATAGTGTGTCATTTCCCAATATTGTATATCATCGTCTGTCTATGACTATCGGAATCGATATTGGGGTATTTGTCAGATATCGTCTATACGATATCATCAATACATCATCGATTTCCTATAATTTACTTGTTTGCATGTGTGAATCGGGCTAATATGTCTCTCCCCTTGAACTGGTAACAGGCGACGCAAGTTACAAACAGGTGTAAATGGCAAATTTTCTCTAACGACCACTCAATCACAAGTGGTCAGTAGAGAAAATTAGCCATTAACACCTGTTTGTAGATAACCCAAAATAGATCCTAATACTAGGTGTAAAAGAAGTTGAATCTCAGTAACTAACATTTCCCATCACGAAAGACAAAGATAAAAAGGTAGAAAAAACACTCAGAACAGTCTTGGGAGTCTAAATAGTGTGCTGGAGCCTGGTGTTGTGGGGTAAGGAGAAACACAGACCCCTTGAGCGAAGACACATCATTAAGATACATATCTCAATCTCAACACAATCACCTCCGGCACCTCTTCATCAGCACTGACCCCTACTACCCTGCAGCTGAACTCATATATCTAACACACGGTGCCCTTTGTGCCTAGGGAACACACATTGTGTGAGGAAATGCATATCTTCTATTTCACTTCTTACAATAACTTCACTGTCTCTCTCACTCTCAATCATAACAGACATCTTGGTATCGGACTAAGATCGAGAGAGTGAAAGATATCAAATGAGTGAGAGAGAGAAAGAAAGAGTGAGTGCTAAAAACATATGACAGACTAGCAAAGAAAATCTCCAGGGCAGCAAATAGAAACTCTTATTTCCCAGAAAGTTATATAACATCAATTGTGTTTAGTCATCTCAAGGGCTCGTGTTTGCCGGTTTGATCAATACCACCCGCATTGAACTAGCAGTGAACCTTCATCCAGACAGTAGTTGCAGTAAGTATGTTAGGGCACTTAACACTTGAGCAGGGCTATTCAACTCCAGTTCTAGAGGGTCATTGTCCTACAGAATTTAGCTCCAACCCCAATCAAACACACATGATTTTGAACTTTTGATCGCATGACTGAGGGTCACTTTCGCAAAACTCTTGTTTTCCTTGTGATGCAACATCCTAAGATTGGGTATCGATAAGATTTCCTGATTTGATTAGATTCCAATTCACAAGCTCTCGGTTCAGTTTGATTTTTCAGTTTAGATTGATTCATTTGGGTATATTTCACTTACATACAGTATAAACAACATATAAACTTGCTTACATATAAACAGCTACTGCAGTAAATTATACAGGAAATCTTCTAACTTGGTACATTATACAGATCAATTGCTATTTGTTTTACCAGATATAATGATCAATGAAACAAAACTTAAGTAAACTTTAAAGTAAAATGGTTGATCTTGGGATTTTATTAATTGATATCAGGAATGTTCTAATGAAGATTGTGATTAATTGGAACATCTAAGTTTTTAACCAGCCCTACAACATCCACATTGAAAAAAATGGATTTGCAGCATTTTCTAACATGTATGAGCTCATACACACACCTTTAAAAAGTGTTTCTTTGGCATACATAAAAACAAAAAAGAAAAAAAGTCTAGGAACCCTTCGTTTAGCACAGTACCAGTGTAGTGTGTTTATCTCCCTTGGTTCCAGTCTATCTTCGACATATCAGATTTCCCTTACGGCAATGGCTGGATGTGTAATCAATTATTCATTAGTCTTACCAAGGCCTAGCAGGTCGATGGCAAGCTCTGTGCTCTTCTTTGGACTGGTCCTGGAATCTGTCTGGTTGTCCTCTCTCTTCTGTGAGACAAAAAAAGAGAGAAAGAGTGGAGAGTTACCTAATAGATTTTTTTTAGTATCGCAATTCTGCCACACACTTGAACTGTCACAGCTACAGTGAAAGCAAACATCAGTGTAATAGGCCACCACCACCACACTTGCCATTCAGAACAGAGCCGTTGTTTTGAATTGAATGTTGTTTCTCATGAAAAAAAGCCCTGAGATGATTGTGTTTCATTTAAGACAAGGTTGCTTTGCTTAATAGCTCTGACTGAGGCTTGAATGTATCTTGCAGGTGTTGACCGATCATACAGCTTTGGAGCTGCAATTCAAAGGCACTCTTGAGGCCTCTGTGATTTGTGATGGGTATAGAGGGCCATTTCAGCTGAGAAGCTGAACCTTAATCCAGCCTGAACTGTCAATCGATCGGCGCAATGTTAAAGTCTGGATCAAAAACAGACAGAGGCCCTTTAAAACCTCATTCAACACAAAAACACACTCGCATATATAAACAATCACACAGAACCAAACTCAAGAGGAGAGGACTGTGATGTTCTTTTCTTGAGAGAAGACGGAAGGTAACGAGAGGGTAGAACACGACAACACAAAATAAACCTTCATTGTCTGACATCTGCCTTATTAGCACAATAAAAGAGAAAGATGAATGTGAATGTCTACATGTATCACTTAACTTCATTGTTGTGCGATTGTTTTTGGCAAAAGATTGGAATTGGATTGAAAGACGGAACAGAACTGACACAAGAGCACTAATGAGCATCTGCTGGCTCGAGTTTGCAGTGAAGTGTCAATCCAGGAGCATTATGGGTAGAGGATTAAATGAGTAAAATAAAATTTGCTGTTGCTTTTCAGTAAGCTTGAGACCCGGGTCCATTCAACTGCACAAAAAACATTCAGCCTAATGAAAAAAGTACTATGCCGATTCTAAAGCAGTCAAATGCGGTTTCTGATAAGAAAATACATTGATCGCTTGTAATTTTACAAGCTCTTGAATTATAAAAGCTATCAGGAAGGTGTTTCATACATCAGTGAGCCCTAAGCTCTTGAGAAAAGGCTGGAAATTAAATTAAAAAGAATTGAATCTTAATATTTTTGTGCTGAAAAGCCTCTCCAGTCTAGCATGTCAGCTTTTGTGTACAAGGCCAATTTTGTGATGAGTATTTCACTTGTACCATTTCTGTTTTTGTATGAAGGAGCAGAGAGACGTAGGGGAGTATTGTGAGCTACGGCTGCCCTTCACGAACCACATGCACAGCTTTCTTTCACCTCTATGTTTGAAATCTGTAATCTTAGAATGGTTGAATTATGTATAAATTCAGGGGCTTAGGTGCTTTTCTTTTTGTTGACTTTGACACACGTGCGTGCTTTGAAGATGACTTCGAATACAAAATCCATCAAGAGCGGATTTTTGCTTCTGATGATGGAAACGTAATGGCATGAGACAAACAAACAAAAAACACATTCACAAGACAAACAAACTCAAATACAAAGGAATATACAAAAAACATATCCACTCCACGTATAGCATAAATGATTTGTTTTCTGCGCTATGCTTTTATTCCTACATTTCAAATGTATAACCCAGGCTTACTCTTACTCCTCCACACCTTTTTACATCCATCTTAACCTCTCCATCTTCCATCACTCTTCGAAGCAGCTTAGTGAATGGGTGTGAAATTGCTTGAACTGTGGCGTTCTGTCTCAGGGGCCTCTCCAATCAAGGTCATTCCTAAATCATGAATACTTTCCTTTGATGGAAGAGTAATTCCATTTGGGTCACATTTCCACACACTCGATGCGACCGCACCACACAAACAGGATCAGAGGGGGATTCTAGTGTGTGTCATGCAGTATGGACAGGGCCATTCGTACTACACTTCATTCTAGACTGGTGTTAGGCTAAATGCATTTGGTTAGGCACTAGGGTGGCCAATTTTAAGAAATTTCCTTAATTGACAATGTTTAAAGTTAATGAATGAAAATCGATTAATCATTATTAATAATAAACTTTAAGCTGTTGATACGCACCCCCTTTTTGAGCACAAACCATGAAAATGAGATACCTGAACTTAAATGGTTGTAATTACTGGACCCTTTGGAGTATGGTCACAGTTGTGGTATCTTTTGTAAGAAGACCCTTTGGGCTTTATTTCCCAAGTTTCAGAATAAATATATGTTGTTAATTTCTAAAGTTAGAGAAGATGAAGTTTATAGTAAAGGAAATATTTTGTGCTGAACAAGTTTTTATAATCTAAGAAAACAATAATAAAAGTACCAAGACAACCGAAAAAAAAACAATGTTCTCAAAGCCACAAGTCTAACAAAGTTATGTTTAAAATTTGAAAATAATCTAACAAAAAATTAGGTTGCTGCAAGCTTTGTTCTCTGTAAAATCGCAGGCGGCTTACATAGTAAAATTAAGGCTCCACCTTTCAAGACGACACAAAATCTGACTGCACTGCTTGGCTATTATGAATAAAACTATAAAACTAAAATGAAATTTCTTTATATTTATACATATATATTTATACAAAGTTAGATTTTTGACTGACCAAATGTTTTGATGCAAACTTGAAAATGTCAACAATGCATCAGAGGAAAAATTCCTTACTGCCTACCAGTAGCAGTGAGCAATGAGATGGCAAGTAGAGAGAGCAGGTCAGACAAGAGCAGAGAGCCAATCATAAGAGTGGGCATTTTTTATTTTAAGTCTTATAGGGAAAGCAACACCAAAACCAAGTGTTTCAGACAGAGGGTCAGAATGAGGGTGGAAAATTATTATGTTTTACAAATATATTAAAGTTTTTAAAGTTAAAAAAAAAATACTATTATAAGGAAGATATTTAAATATAAAAAGTCATGAACCCTTTAATGTACTGTGACACTCTTTTTCTGGAAATTAAAAAGTGATGATCAAAGTTGGGTCTTTTTAAAACTGCGGAAGGGCAACTGATTGTGAAAGAGGCGGACATGTAAAAGGCTATCAAGCTGTACACAACCAACTTAAAAAAAATAAAATAAATACAAAATAAATATAGGTAAGTGATGTACTAGTGGTGTTTCACAAAACACAGTTTTCAAGGAAAATCTGAACAAAAATGTACCATGGTGTATGCCAAAATATCAGTTACTAAAGTTCCTCAAATACAACAGTATTAGCCACTCAATTAATTATAAATAAACAAAATGACTTTAAAGTTGTAACAGTAACTGTAGAATATACAGTATTTTGGCAGAAACTGTGGTCACTATGATACATTTTTGTAAAGGACACAAAAATGTACAGTAGATAACACAAAACACACCAAAACATACTGTAACAGCAACAAATAAATACAAACACAAAAGATAGAAAACATGCATAACGTTTTTTTGACTGTAAAATAATTTAAAAAAAATATATATATATATTAAGTGGCAAACTGTAGATCACAAACTATTCATTAATTAATCAACTATGATTACACAGAAAATGACAAATGGACTACTCCTTTTTGAATGTGGGGAGATGCCATGTCTTGGAGGTGATTTTCTGCAGCACAAAAATAACAATAGTGGATGCTTTCAGCTAAAATAAGTGTTCATGAGCTTATGAGTGGGCACATGACTCACTCCCTCACTCTAGATTTGAAGTTTACTAATCAGTGCATAGTTAATAGCAATAAGGCCTTTTCAAAAATCAAAAACGACTATATTTTCAAACAAATTTGATATCATACACTGAATAAAGCTTTGAGAAATAAACACACACACACACACACACACACACACACACACACACACAGTTATTAAGTACTGTCAAACCCTGTTTTTTCAAGCAGATCTGAATTAATTATAACTTTATTAATGTATTTATTTTATGTAAATTAAACCGCTATTATACAGAACATTACAAACCATCAAACTCAATGGGTTTCCAGTAGCTAAAATAGCACAAAACCCAGTCAGTGGTTAATGGAAGCATGGCAACATGTGCCAGCGGATACTCAGAATGAAGAAAAGGAGGTCTGTGCAGTGGGGGGAGAAAACAAGACTCGGTTATCATTCAATATGCTTATCATTAATTATAGTTCATCATTGTGCTTATCAGGGATCTAAACTGGGACGGCCTGAGGAGTCTTCAGCTTGTAATCAGCACAGCCTCTTACACCACTGATTACTTTATTCCAATTCCACTTTTAATCAGCTGTTAAGCCATGTGCTCTCTCACTCAGAGTCCAGGCTTCCTGCTTCATTGTAGCTCAACCTCTCTGATAGATACAGGAAAAATAACAGACTTGGTATTGCAAGGCCCATGCAAAGTATAGTGAATGTATTGGTGTGTCAAAATCAAAGTCAGGTTTTTTTAAGCAAAAAATATTCAGCATTTACAGCAGACACAAACTATTTTTAACAAAGTAGCACAATGTCACAGACAACAGACAGACATAAGGGACAATAAATACAGACTACCTGTATACACCAACAACAGAAATGTACACATAGGTAAAACAGTTAGTGCAGCATCCTGTAACAAAGCCATAAAATGAACTGTTCAACTTATTGTCAGACATCCATTGTATGTGCCTCACTGTAAAATAATTTTTAGCTTTTTTATATAAAAGGGGACGAGTAATGGAAATAAGAATAGAAATAAAATTGACTGATACAATGTTGGCAGCATGTTGGTAGTGAGGAGTGGTGGTGGTGATGGTAATGATGATGGTAATAAATAATAAATGGTTATTTTGCTTATGCACACACACACACAGTTATTTTCACTTCTGGAATTATGGAATTACTATATTGTTCGTTAATGCACTATTTTGGTTTGTATGTCTGTCTGTTAATAAAATAAATAAAAAAAATTAAAAAAAATTAAAAAAACTAAATAAAAGGGGACGAGTTTTGTGTTCATTAACATTATCCCACAAATGCTGTCGATTGAGCTAAACTTGTATTAAACACAGAATATTCCTTTAAAATGGTGTGTGTGTGTGTGCGCACCACTGTAAGCTCACTGTATTATGTATGTGGTGGGTTGATGCTATGTTTCAGTCATAAGCCGTTATTAGCATTAGATGGGATGGACAGCAATGAAAATTCATCAGATCAACAGATTCTGTGAATAATGTACTGCAGGGGTTCTGGGCCAACCTTCTGGCACATTAAAAACTGTCAATGCACAACACGCCAAATAGACAGACTCTGGCACGCTGATACTTCCACGCCTGCCTCCCTGCACACACACACACACACACACACACACACACACACACACACACACACACACACACACACACACACACACACACGGATACATGGATACATACACACAGAGTGTTTTTCCCTAGACACTCTGCTTTTGTGAGAGTGTTGGAAACAAACGTTGAGGGGTAAAAAGCCTCAGCCGCCAGACAGAAACCATTTTTTATGGTGGCTGCACTTAATTCATTTGACAGTCAGGCAAAAGCGTGGCAGAAAGTAAAGGGTGAAAATACACAAGAAGAAAGGCTATGAGATGCTTAAAATACTGGTGCATAAATGCACAAAAAATGCAGTGCTATGACTGAAGATAGCCATGGAACATGGCTATTCTTCCCCGTATTAAGTTTCAAGCCAGCTGACGGAACAGTCACTTGCCCTGTAGGGCCAGCGCTGAATTGCTACTAAATGTTACATTTATGGATAGTTTTTTTTATGCCTTGCAAACTAAAACATTTTGTTTGTTATCTAAGTTTTATTGAAATTGTGAGAATGATTTGTGATAGTCTTGGGAGGCATCAGTAAGAATGGGTTGGCCTAAAAATGACAAATTAATCCGTAATAGGGCTGTCACAATTATACAATTTGGCTGACGATTAATTTTCAAACTAAATTAAGTGATTATGATGATTAATTGTCTGATTTAGGGCTCTCACGATTATGACGATTAGTTGTCCGTGCTTTTGTCACAGGTGCATGTGTGCTTCATAAATCCGAAGAAGTCTACGCTAACTCAGATTAACCCTTCTGTACAATTGTAGTGAGCAGAATAGCATCTCAGAATGCACAACATTTTAAACCTTGAAGCGAATGGGCTACAACTGCACAAGACCATGTCAGGTTCCACTTGTGTCAGCCAAGAACAGAAAGCAGTCAGCTCAAACTAGTCTGGCATTCACCATTAACCTCTTTCATTAAACATGACGTTTCTGTCTGCAGAACTGCCACTCACTGGATGTTTTTTTGTTTTTGGCACCATTCGGAGTAAACTTTGGAGACTGTTGTGAGTGAAAATCCCAGGAGATCAGCAGTTACATAAATACTCAAACCAGCACCGCTCGAAATCATGCCACGTTCGAAATCACAGAGATCAAATTTTTCCCCCCATTCTGATGGTTGATGTGAACATTAACGGAAGCTCCTGATCTGTATCTGCGTATTCCCATTTTATGCATTACACTGCTGCCACATGATTGGCTGATTAGATAATCGCATGAAGAATTAGGTGTACAGGTGTAAGTAATAAAGTGGCTGGTGAGCATATGATATTACTATTATATTATTAAATGTATGTAATAGTAAACTATTTCTGTCCTAAAATCTACACCTCTTCCATGTTATTTTAAGGCTCTCCGATTAAACCCATGAGGGTTTAATAAGGGCCTCACTACTCATTAAGAAACAACTCATAGATTCTGTGTTTTATTCAATCATCTCCTTAGAAATAGAGTAGAAATAGGTGGGCGTGACATAGCGCTCCTCTGTGTCACTGCGATCGGCCACTTAAAATGAATGGAAGAAATTGGAACACACAATGGTCAACAGATGTAGAAAAGAAGTCCCGCCTTACAGTTAAAAGATCCAATCACCTTTTAGATACAGACATTGCCTGTCAATCAATGTGACAATGTGCATGCTCATTAGTTATACAAGCTGGGAAAATTACGTTTTTTTTTTTTGTTTGTTTGTTTTTATAATCTGAGGTAAAGAATCACAATGTATGATTCCAGTGTTGTCAGATTTTACAGCTGGTTTGAAATATGTTCTTTGATCGGAACCATTTTCGAGGTTTCAGTGCTCCCCCATTCAAGTAGATAGTAGCTGCAATTTCATGACTGGAAATAGCTTCCCAAGAGCATTACAAAGATGGCCGCCAGTGGACTGACTTGCAAGAAAGACTTTGGTGTGGTCCGCGGTGCAACTCAGTAAGACGGACGGAGTTCAAATGAATGAGACACTAAAGCGTGCCGTTAATTCCCTTATTTGGGCAGTAAAATGTAATGTTGTATGCCATGATTTTCCAGCAATGCTAGTATTTATAAAGAAAACTTTACATTTAAATGGCAAATAAATATTATTCCTGGCACATATCCATACAAAAATGCATTACATAAAATAAAATGTATTGTTGTTTTTTTTTTTTTGTGGTGGTCACAGTGAAAATGTTGGTCGGGAAAATAAAAATATAAACTACAGGGGAGAGATAAATTCAACAATCAATCAATTGCTAAATAAACATTCTTTTACAAATTCTTAAGTAAACAACCATCATACATTTAGTTATAAACTATATCTAAATGGAACAAAAATGGACAATTGCACAAACATTGAATCGGATTATGATTCCCTGCATCGAAATCCAATCCAATCAAATCATAAGGTGCTTAAAGTTTAAAGTGAATTCTGAGTAGATGGGCTGAGATGTGAGGTTAATGATGATGCCCTCACTGCAGTATATATGAAACTCATTGAGGGCTGTCTGAACCCCAGAGGCACTTCACTTGTACCTCAAGCCTCAAGTCAATAACGTTGTTAGGGTTCAATCTCATCACAAATACATAAGTACACACACTTCAGAGGGTGGAAGTTACAGTCTTTCCACTCCAGACTTCTAACCACCAGACATTTTCACACCTACTGGATTCTCACGCTTTCCAAATTGTTTTTGCAAAGGTCAAATGCAATGTTCAGCTTGCAGGGTCTGATGGTGTAAATGGAGAAGGGGGGTTGGGAGGGGACACAAACCCTTCAGCCACAGATGAGAGAAGACTTCTGAAGTGCTGCTCTGAAAACAGTTTTTCTTTCCCCCTATGTTTTTTTCTTGCCATACTCTCTTGTATGTTATTTTTCTTGCTAAACCATCCATAACTTTCAACAAGTTAATTAACAATAATAGAAATATAAATGACCGGGCAGAAAATTACATTTTCACAGTCTCGTACACAATGTGGATCTAAAACCACATCAAGCACAGCTGAACAGAGAACTCTTAAAACTTGTAAAGGTGACAAAATAAAAAGGGAGAGAAATGCATAAAGAAGAATCCAAAATTGTAAAATGTGAAATTTCTGTGCCACTAGAAGCACCAAACTGAATTTCTTGGACAAACGAGTATTGCTGCCCCAAATGCACGCCAAAAGCTGACATGTCGGACTGCTTGTTGGATCCAAGGGGTCAAGGTTTCTCCAAGAACACCCATTAAAATGTAGACGTATTTGGCAAAGAACTACATAAAATATATATTTCCTATATATAGTATATTTTTAACCATTGTCTGTTTTTAATTGGAAGGCTCTAAAATTTACTTTTGAATTGATGTTTTTCCATGTCTGCAGCCTTTCACGAATTATATATATATTTATAAAATAAATTAAGCAATAATGTGAATATCGCAATGATTTAAAAAGGACTTTTTACGTGGTCATTAAGTTTCATAAAGAGCACAACATTAGACTAATTTTGTGATCCTTCGTGTGCGTTGTGAAGGTCAAATGCTCCAGGTTCACATTTTTCACATTTGCGTAATTGCAAACATTTTCAACAATGTAACACAGCATCAAAGAAAAGGATGAGATGACTGTTTTACCAAATTTGAAATGAGGAAAAACTATCAAATACACACAGCAATTCGAAGATTTTCTTTTATTTTTACACCAAAAAAAACACCCCGTGAAAGTGCAGTAATTAAGTAAAAAAATATAATTATTGTATAAAACAATTCTAATCCTCAAAATAATCATTCAGTATTATTATAATATTTACCTTAAATAGTTCAAAAAATTCAAGTTGTAGTTTTTGAACATTCTTTTCATTCACACAAAATGGTTTATTAAAGTATTTGTAAAAAAATATAACATTTGTAGAAATTTAAAATAAATACATTTATTAAATATAACATTTCCTTGGGTTAATTTAGTGAAAAACTGTTTGTAAAACATCACTTTATTACATTAAACTAGATGTTTACTTCTTGCATTAAATATTTCTAACCTACAATTTTGGTTGAAACGATGGCTCCTCCGATTGATTGATTGATTTATTTATTTTACACTTCTAAGTCAATTCACACACTGGCGACTAAAAGTTTGGAATAATGCACAGATTTAGCTGTTTTGGAAAGAAATTGATACTTTAATTCACCAAAAGTGGCAGTCAACTGATCATAAAGTATTGTCAGGACATTACTGATGTAAAAAACAGCACCATCACTATTTGAAAAAAAGAAATGATTTTCCCAAACCTAGACAGGCCCCAATTCCAGCAGCCATTACTCCAACACCTTATCCTTGACTAATTATGCTAAATTACTAATTTGGTAATAGAAATCACTTGCCATTATATCAAACACTGCTGAAAGCTGTGTCTTTAAAATTGTCTTTGTGTTTGTTTTAGAGTTGCCACAGTATGCAATAGACTGGCATGTCTTAAGGTCAATATTAGGTCAAAAATGGCAAAAAAGAAACCGCTTTCTCTAGAAACTCATCAGTCAATCATTGTTTTGAGGAATGAAGGCTATACAATGCTAGAAATTGCCAAACAATTGAAGATTTCATAGAAAGGTGTACACTAAAGTCTTCAAAGACAAAGGGCAACTGCCTCTCACAAGGACACAAAGAGATGTGGAAGACCAGATGTACAACTAAACCAGAGGATAAGTACATCAGACTTTCTAGTTTGAGAAATAGACGCCTAACATGTTCTCAGCTGACAGCTTCATTGAACTCTACTTGCTCAACACCAGTTTCATGTACAACAGTAAAGAGAAGACTCAGGGGTGCAGGTCTTATGTGAAAAATTGCAAAGAAAAAGACTCTTGAGAAAATAAATATATATATATATATATATATTTTTTTTAGAGTGGGCAAAGAAACACAGACATTTGACAACAGATAATTGGAAAAGAGTGTTATGGATCTTAAACTTCATTGAGCTTTTGTGGGATTAGCTAGACTGTAAGGTGGATGAGAAGTGCCCGACAAGACAGCCACATCTTTGGCAAGTGCTACAGGAGGTTTGGGGTGAAATGTCACCTGAGTATCTGAACAAACAATTTGGACAGCAAGAATGCAAAGGATCTGCAAAGCTGTCATTGCTACATGTGGATGATTCAGATTTGTTTTTTTCTTCAAATTGTAAGGAGTGGCGGTGGCTTAGTGGGCTAAAGCATATAACTGTTAATCAGAAGGTCGCTGGTTCGATCCCCACGGCCACCACCATTGTGTCCTTGAGCAAGGCACTTAACTCCAGGTTGCTCTGGGTGGATTGTCCTTGTAATAAGTGCACTGTAAGTCGCTTTGGATAAAAGCGTCTGCCAAAAGCATAAATGTAAAATTTCACGTTATTAATGTCCTGACTATACATTGTGATCAGTTGAATGCCACTTTGATGAATAAAAATGCCAATTTCATTCCAACATGATTATTTCTGTAGCCATATCAGCCCTAGTGCACATGAGCAAAGATGTCAAATGGTGTATGGAGGTTTCTGTGCCAGCCGATCCGCTCCCATTGAAATGAAAGGGAATGTTAACAGATACCTCTCTCATTATTGACCCGTCTCATGTGATGTCACTATTTGACTGCACAGCCATGTTTGTGAGCAAAATTCCAAATACCTTCAGTGTGATGCACTGTGGGATGCGCCAAAGACGGAAACGGTTTTATTCTTTTTACGTATATGAAAAAGTGATACTGCTGTTTACTTACCAGAGCCAGAATGTAATTTTTTCTATAATTGAAGTTATATATTTCAAGTGACAGCTTCATTTCGCCCAAGACAACAGTGATGAAGGGGTACAGCAAGGATAAAACACTTGTTGGTTTTGCTCATTTAATCAGACATGTTCGTTATCTGTACACGTATAAATTATATTTCTATCATAATCGAGTCAGATACAATTAAACTGGAAAAGCAACTAGGAATATGTTCAATTCATAACACAGACTGTAAAAAGGTATGTAATAATTATAACACTTTAGCATCAATATATAGCATATATTTAATTTGTGTATAGTAATTTGTCAATGAGCAACAGATCATAAGATTATGAAGCTCAGACATTTTTCACACCACTATGTAAACATATTAGTGTATATAACTCGGTTGCTTTCGGTCTATTCTTTTTAAAAGAATAAAAAGAGTTAAAAGCAGCTCTTACATTCACACAGATAGGATCGACACAGGAGATCTGTAATATTTTTACCAAATCAGACCAGGAAACAACACAAAAATGAGTAACTTCTGAATAAGAGATGTTTACAATGATGTACTGGTAGACATTGCCAGTTACACATCAGATTCTTGGATAAAATGTATGTGGAAGTAAAATTTGGCAATATTTGTGATGACTTCAGACCTGCACACGTTTCCTGGGACTTGACATGGATCAAAAGCAATTTTCTGATGTTTTTCTTGATATTGTTTCAAGGGTGTTTTTCCATTCACCACCATTGCTTCCTCCTGCTGATGGTGATAATTACGGCTGCTGCAAGGAAAAAGTGACATCACCGAAACAAATCAGTAGACCTTCTTGGTTAGATCTCTCTACTTGAAGTTCGTAGCATATTAAACTGGGATTGAAGAACGTATTTTAACATCGAGAAAATACACAATTATCCTTTAATTTAAGTAATACTTGAAACGTTAAATATTCCCCTCACAAATGTTTCATCAGGCCATAGATTCAGGAGGGGAAGATATTCCATTGAGCACAACCACTTTTATGGGAGGTGATCCTTCCCTAGGGTCTTCTGTGATTCGAATCAGGCCACAGACCCAGATATCCATTTTAGAACTTTGCCAGACTTGGTAAAAGATGGCTTATTAAAAGAAAGAAGTGATGGGAGATTGGAGGTAGTGAGGGTAGTTGGAGAGGGTGAGAGAAATGACAATACAATTAAAAGGAAAAAAAGCCCCAGACTACTCTTTGAAGCTCCTCGTTGGCTTTCAGGAGAATAATTAAATCTACTCAATGCTTTCAGATGCAATTTTTTGATGCATTTCCTTTTTTTTTTCTAGCCGAAGAGCTGCCACTGACTATGTCTCCAGAACTCATTTGCTCTTTCCACATCAAAGCAATCAGCTATTTGTTCATGAGGCATTGTTAATAGTTTCTAATGCAAGTTTAAATTTTTTATTAATAAATATACAACCGCTTTCATTTTGCATAAAGTAATTGGATATGCAGTTTTCACAAGAGTTAGTCCCTGGAACCCAGGAGGGGGCCTTTTTAAAAAAAAAAAAAAACAAAGAACAAAACAAAAACAACAAATAAAAACTGCACAGTGAATTAAAACTACAGTGGTGTGTTTTTAGGCCTTTGTGTGTGTGTGTGTGTGTGTGTGTGTGTGTGTGTGTGTGTGTGTGTGTGTGTGTGTGTGTGTGTGTGTGTGTGTGTGTGTGTGCGTGTGAAAGACGCAGAACTGTGTAACTTTCTAATCAGGTTTCTGCAATCTTATCTTTATCTTAAACATCAAGGCACAAAAGCTACAGTCGCCATTGCCAGTCAATGTCTGCCGGCATAAACTCTGAATTAAGACTTTTCATAATTGCTTATCTTTATCATTAAGTTTTCCACAGGCTTTGAAAAATTTTAGCCATCATTTCCTCAATCAAATGGAAAAAACTGACGCAGATCTAATTATGATTCCTATGTAGTGCCGTCTTGAGCTCAAGGCCTTGGTTACTCCCAAAGCTTCACTGAAATTTAGCCTCCAGTGGCAGGTTTAGAAACAAGGCTTCAAACCTGCCGGGACAAAATGTTCTTTACGGCACCATTGTGCTTAAGGTCTGCATCCTACACTATTTAATGAACACACTTATTGAAAGTGGACACAAGTGAATGTCCTGAGAGCTCTTGCATGTAAAAAGATGATAATTAATGCATGCACATTAAGGTTGTGCTGCATTATCATTAACAAAAACTAGAAAACTAAAGTAAAACATTCCATAAATAAAAAAAAAATATCCATCCATCTGCCACACTAATGCATCTTACAAAAACATATTGTGGGAAGCTGTTTACTCCCCTGAATCTGAAGCTAATTCACCAGTCTCCCGCTGCTCCAAATCCAGCCAATATTGATCAGGCTCCCTGTGGAACTGCTATCGATTGGCTGTTTGCAGGTGAGTGTGAGTGTGTGCGCGATTGCATATGGTGTGAAACTAAACTAGGTCCCTGCAGGGTGAGCTAGCGGACGGTGGGGGAGGGAGGTGTCTAGTTGAGGTGAGGAGTGTTGTTTGCCAGAGGACGCTGCTCTTTTAGGGTGCCCTTCATTCTCTCTCTCTCTCTCGCAGCTCTCAATCGCCCATCGACCTGACGCATTACAGCAGCCAGCGGTGGGGGCTGGAGGTAGATGTGATGTTGAAAGAGATAAAAGATGAAGGTGGTAAAGAGTTGGTAGGGAGGAAATAAGAACCTTTGTAACACTACATTAGAGGCAGTAGTGAGCAGACACTGGCTAATGAGCACCACTAACTGAGATGTTTGCAGTCTTCTTAACTAGGGATGTACTGAATTACTAATTTCACTGACGTTTAAACAGAGATTTTGAAGTCAACTAGTCTAAAAAGAAACAAACCTTCAGAAAACAGTAAAAAAATAAAATAAAAAAAAATTAGCTTTTTTTATGATCATTGTACATTAAATATACAACATGACATTGCTGGCATTCACTGAATCAACATAAGCGAATATTTAACAAGCATATTTACTGAAAACCATTGAATGAATAGTGCAGGGCCAATAGAGCAACCCAGCCTGTTCTAAACTGAATTCACCAAGTAAAAGTTACTTAATATTAAAACAGTCAGGACATTGTTGAAAATAATTAACAGATGGGTTAAGCCAAATCTACGAGAGAAAGAAAATGCATTGAAAAATGTAGCGTATTTCACGACGTCCAGTCGTGCATTAGCTCTTAATATAATGTGACAGCTTTTCTGTAAACCAATAACAGTTATGGTAAAAAAGTAGCTATTGGACAGCAAAAATAGGCCTGTGATGTATCCTACAATAAACCTAATATATTGTAAACATGACGTGTACCCAGAATAAAAGATAGTTTAATTTATAAGCAGTCGGCACCACGTTGAAAATAAAGTCATTTTCTAGGCTACTTACTCAAAAGCGTAAATTTTTTGATGAGCAAAATTAACACGTCGACGTGGTCTGGTGAAAGATGGGACTTGACTTACATGAGGCACCAATACTGCACTTTAAAAAGTCTGCATAGCAGAAAAATAACGTTCAAGCATGCACTGATGTAAAGAAGACTCAAATGTGAAAACATCCATAGGGACTTTCAAACATTTGAAAATCTGTTTCCTGCACCACCACCAAAGTGATTTCATAACTACTTTGCTGAGTTTGCTTGTCTAACGAGAGGACAATTTCCTATGTGCGCCGCGAGTGAAAGCGTGCAGACTGAGGTGAAGTGAAACTTTGTATCCACTCCAGATATTCACTTTTTCTAGATAATATTTTGATTATTAATGAAAATTTAATTTCATGCACAGGTACACAAGCACAGCTCCTATATACTTTAATGGGGAAATATCCAAATCACCAAAATGATTGGTCAATATGATGAGCAAATAACATATTTCAAATCCACTATAAAATCTGAAAACTATTGTATCATAAAAACTTTTCAGGCTGGTCCACTAATGCGTTCTCAATAAAAACTGACAGGCGATGTCTCTATCAAAAAGCTGATTGGCTCTTTTAACTGTAAGGCAGGACTTCCATTCCAACAGCCACCACCTTCAGCATTGCGATTTCTCCCACTATGTGTGTTCCTATGACCCTTCTTATTATATATAGTCTCTGTTAACGCACAGATTGAAACCCTGTCTGGAACACCAAACACGTAGACAAGATCAATGATCTAAACAGTAAAACATTCCAATGCTGTTGTACGAAATATCAGCTCTCTCAGAACGCTGCTTGTCCAGATTAAAGGACTGGTACAATATAATTATATAATTCATTTTTTTTCATTAATAACAATGAAAAATAATCCAAGATAATCTATAGCCCACAACAGCCTGAAGAAAAACTGATCTGGGCCATGCAATAGTTTGTCCAGTCCATCAAAATTGGATTAGATAAATTACAGACTTAAATTATTTAAAGGACATCCCATGTTTATTTATTACAGTAGAAACAATAACTGCAGTTACTATGGTAGGCCTATTTTGCCAGGAACTTATGATACCATGGTACCTTTTTTAAGGGTTAGACAAAAGGAACCTACCTGAACTAAACCTGCTCATTATAATCAAGAAAATTAAGACAGGGTATTCTTAGTCTCATACTTTATATCTATGCTGTTGTACAGCTGAGGAACCTTCTGCTGATTTATGCTTCTGCAATACGCAGAGCACGGCATGCTGACAAGCTCTGATCTATACATTTACTGGTTTGCACATAGTTTGTTGACCAATACCGTACACTCCTCTCCACATCACACACTTGGTACAGCCTCAAGGGAAAACACACACACACACACACACACACACACACACACACACACACACACACACACACACACACACACACACACACACACACACAGCAAGCCAACCCAACAAACACACACTCAAGCCCCATAAAATAGTGCCAAATCATTCTTCTACATCACTGGAAGCACAGAGCCCTGGGAAACACCCAGCCATGTTGAATTAATAGACACATTTGCATCAAACAGAGGAATAATTCACTTTCTTTCTGTTTTACATTTACAGCGTAACATATGTCAGATATTTTCTGATGGTTCCTCTGTGTTAAAGTGCTTCCTCTAACCACAAGCGATGCCTATTGTGGGCACTGCCTGTATGTGGTACAAAACCACAAGGACACAGAAATCACTCAAGTGTATTAAAAGGTTTCCACTGCACGTTTATGACACTGAGCATGTGTGAGCATGATTAAAGATCAAGAAACAAAATGTACATTATGGAAGTTAAAAGTAATGTTCTGGGTTCAGTAAAGCTCAATCTACAGCATATGTAGCAAAATTTGTAGTTACTATATGGAAACTTACAATAGAAGTGTATGGAGACAGTCTTTAAAAATTACAATGCACAGTTTCAAAAGTATAGCATTACAGTATAGCAAATATACCGTATAAGCATGATTTTAGTCTGATAGTCACTTTTTTTATTTTATCAGAAGCTGTACAATATCCAATATTTTATCACACTTGAATCATATTAATAAACATTTTCTACATGTTTTGGCAAAAAGTTTGTAAAGTTTATGGACTGGGCCCTTTCACTATGATTTTAAGTGCCTCACTGTATAACCTGTTTTTTCAATATTAATCAACATTAAGCTACACATGCTGTCAATTTAGTTTACCTTGTATTGAAACCAGAACATTCCTTTTAATACATTGCAAATGTTATTTCATGTACTCTTTTAAGTAAAGATTGTCGGTGAGTAGAAAGTGATAAAAATATAGATTTTCCCATGCATAGCAATCTTTATTTTAACAATCTTTATATTGATTCTTAAATACCAAGATCAATCTTTTACCATATGCACAACTCTCTACAATGCGAGTAAATCACTCACATTCAACAAATAATGTCTGTGATTTGCCACTAGCTAGTAAAAGTTCAGATTTCACTCACTGGTGAATTAGTACCGGTATATTGGCAAAGAAGTTAAGCATCCTTACACTGTGTTGAGAGTTAAAGTTTGATTTGACACATTACTTGTAATGTAAGCTAAATGGACATAAATTGAAACTGAAATTATATAACATATTATATTTCTTTTCCCTCTTGTTTCCATCTTTCTATTGCCATGTTGGTCTTAGTGACACTCTTGTGAAATCTCTTATAAACTAAAAAACAAAAAACAAAAGATCATTCCTTTTTCAGGACACTGTATTTTAAAGATAATTTTGTAAATAACTTTATAGATCTTTATTGTAAAGGGTTTAAACAATGTTTTCCATGCTTGTTCAATGAACCATAAACAAATAATGAACATGCACCTGTGGAACGGTCATTAAGACACTAACAGCTTACAGACGGTAGGCAATTAAAGTCACAGTTATAATACTTAGGACACTAAAGAAACCTTTCTACTGACTCTGAAAAACACCAAAAGAAAGATGCGCAGGATTCCTGCTCATCTGCGTGAATGTGCCATAGGCATACTGCACAGAGGCATGAGGACTGCAGATGTGGCCAGTGCAATAAATTGCAATGTCCATCCTGTGAGATGCCTAAGACAGCTTTACAGGAAGGAAGAACAGCTGATCATCCTCGCAGTGGCAGACCACGTGTAACAACACCTGCACAGGATAGGTACATCTGAATATCACACCTGATATACACCTGATAAGAGTGTGGTAACATCTCACAGCAAGAACTTGCAAATCTGGTGCAGTCCATGAGGAGGAGATGCACTGCAGTACTTAATGCAGCTGGTGGCCACACCAGATTCTGACTGTTACTCCCATTGTTCAGTGACACATTCCATTGTTAGTCACATGTCTGAGACTTGCTCAGTTTATGTCTTAGTTGTTGAATCTTTTTATGTTCATACAAATATTTACACATGTTAAATTTGCTGAAAATAAAAGCAGTTGAAAGTGGACATTTATTTTTTGCTGAGTTTAAAAATCTCTTTTAAATAAAGACTTCCTCTTGCTCACACCTCTCGAATGAATGTCCAAATGAAGGAACATTATTCAACCTCTCTTCAGGGACTCCACCGCTATCCATTAACCGCAAACCGCCGATGCAGTTGAGCATTTGATACACACCACCATCACAGTGGAAACCTCCTCTCCAATGACTTGCACTGGTTAGCGGAGAACACGTACATGCTCACAAACAAACACACATACATCTTTCTGATATCTTCAATGTATTCTTCAGATGATACATCTGCGCTGGGAAATCAAAACAACTCAAAGCTGTCTAGATCCAAAACACAAAGAAAAAACAACTACCAAACTGAGAAGAACTTCAGAACTATTTAAACAATTGTTAAAATACAGACTGTTGCTCTATTCCAAAACCTAGTGAGCTGCCTAGCTAGAAAGCATTTTAAGGTGCACTCACAATTCAAAAGCTGTTCCCAACGACCTTAACGCTTAATTATAGCCAGTATAAATATATACAATATTTGTGTGTGCTATGTATTCTGCATATTAACGTTTCATGTTGTAAACTCTACTGGAATAAATTGTAAGTCATGTCTCATGTGCACTGTTTGTGTGGTATTTCAGTTAGGATGGCCTTTGAAGACAGATTCCTGGGGCCTGGGTAGCTCAGCGAGTAAAGACACTGACTACCACACCTGGAGTCGCAAGTTTGAATCCAGGACTCCAGTTAGGCTTCCCAAGGAACCAAGTTGCTAGGATGGGTAGAGTCACATTGGGGTAACCCTCCTCATGGTCGCTATAATGGGGCACGTGGTTAGTTGTGCGTGGACATAACGGAGAATAGCGTGAAGCCTCCACAAGCGCATGTCTCCGCGGTAATATGCTCAATAAGCCACATAAGATGCACGGATTGACTGTCTCAGATACAGATTCGTCCTCCGCCACACGGATTGAGTCACTACGCCACCACGAGGATCTAGAGCGCATTGGGAATGGGGCATGCCAAATTGGGGAGAAAAAAAAGATAAAAAAGGAAGACTGCTTCCTATCTACATCGGTGTTTAAACCTGGTCACTTAAATTCGTCTCCTGTGACCACTTGTGTTCTGATTTCGAGGGGTGGGTCTCCGAGTTTTTGACTACCTCCATATGTGGATTTTGTGATATGATTACAAAACGTTTAAGACCCCGTTTAGACCTGTATTTAGCTGTTCAACATGCACACAACAAACCACAATGTGAGATTAGTCAGTCTGATCTGAGGTCAGTCTTACACTATAAATAACAGATGACACACATGAAAAACCAGTGGGCACAGCAAAGGTGTGGAGGGGGCCTGGGGGAACGGAAGCTCTGTGTGTGTCTGTCCCTTCTTACAAATGAGCATTTATTATGAGTCATAGTGAATTCTTAGCTAAAGGGGGAGAGTGTGAGTGTGTGTGTGTGTGTGTGTGTGTGTGGCCCAGAAGGCAGAAATTCCTCTGCTGCCCCCTTTGATAAAAACACTGTTTGAAGGAAAAGAGCCATAGTATCTTTTGTAGTTTTTTGAGAGTTTGAGATCTACATTAGAGATGGGGTGTGGGATGAAATTGAACACAGTACTGTCATATTTTACCACACATATAGATGTGTTAATGCGTAGATCTATAGTTACATTATAGTCTTTAGTTACATTAGCTGGGTTTCCTTCAAAATGTTTCAAATGTTTTCATATATGAGGAATCAAACTTTCCTTGATCTTTTGACATATACTGTAAAGAGGTCATTGTACTTTAAAAACATACTGTAAGTTTGGGAACTGAAAACATCCTCCTTAATGGAAAAAGAGCATTTATTTATATCAAGAAGCAAAAACGGCTTGTTTGGAATTCGTGGAACTTGTGACGTTACAAGGATCAAATATATCTGCATATGTAATGCGTATTATTCAGTCATTGCACCCTTGGCCCACTGGTGCTCAGCCAGTCACACAGGTGAAGATGACCCTTACGAATATCAAGAGTTCATAGCAAATTTACGGCAAACTTATCACAAATTCGCAACTGATAATTTTTTACATGCAAATGAGCTTTGTGGCAAACTCTCCATTGTTACTAAATGTTTGCCAGAGGTTCACCACTACCGACGAAGAGCTGCAAACTTCAGGCAAACTTTTCTGTGAATCTAAATCTCATTTGCATGTGAAAATATGAGAAGTAAATTTATGGCAAGTTTGCAGATATTTTCCAATTATTGTAAGGGGAGAGCAATGTGGCCTCTCATGGGAGATTCATCCAAAGTGGACTTACACAGGACACCCCAATGTGCCTGTCTGGATTTAAATGTTTTTCTACATAAAAATGCACAGACAGATGTCTTTGATAACTTGATACATATCTCGGGATGCTTTTAAAAGATGCGGTGTAAAGTTACAACTCTAAAGAGGAAAAGCTCTCTGTCATTCAGCTGATGCCTCGTGTTTTTTCGCTCATCTGCGCTATTTTTAGTTGTTGGTGTATGAAAACATGACGGAATGCTACTGTAAACTGGATGTGGATGTGTCTCCATCATATAGATTAGATTTTAGATTTCGATTTTTATGCTAGGCTCATATCAGTCATAATATGATTCAAGCTTTGCAAAGGAACTGTTATTGAAGTATGGGGCAGTAAAAACACTTGGATGCGATCACAAAAACCGTGAGTAAACAGTTTCATTCATGAATACTTCATATGTCATGACTGTGTGATAATTTATGGTGCTGACACTGTTGACGAGATGTGATGCAATGGCTTGAGGCTGTCTTCGGCGGGCGCATCAACACAAACTTTCTAAACCGTTTATTTGTGTTGTTGGGAGTAGCAGCACCGCCACGCACAGTGCAAAATGGAACGGGACATTTGTTTACTGTTGCAACGCGACATGATGCATAGGATGCTTCCATGGTAGACAGCATAATTTATTATAATGGGTTCTATTGCTTTTGACGCAACTCATGTCCGGTGTAGACAGGGTATGAGTGTTAATAGTTGTGCTTGAGATGAAAAGATAAATATATTCGGATGCAATGTGTTGGATGTGCATTATGTGTAAACCTTGACATTTAGTTTTATAATGTTGTTGATTTAGTCCATTCTTTTCAGAATGAATTTCAAAAATGGCTCTATTCGAGGGGCTATAATCATAACAGTGGGCGTTTACATTGAAGTTTTAAGAAAGCGCATAGGCCAAAACCAAGCATTTCAGACAGAGGGCCAGAGATAGGGAGCAAAATTATCATACATTACTAAATTATGACTGCAGGGCTCCACACTGCTAAAATGATTGCAAATGCGAACAATAATTTATTGTGACTATAATTTAAAATCTAGTCGCCATTGGCAACAGTCGGGTTGTGTTTGTTCACATACGGTTTCATCAGATATCATCCTGTGAGTTATTGAATACATCTTGAGAGCACTAGTGTGTCTTGTACCTCTTTTCACCCATTCTGTTGTGATTATGAGCTCATTGCAACAACAAATCCAGTGCGAGAGAGTTGTGACCAAATTACTCTTTTGAACTGGACTTTTTTCATGAATTACCCGAAAACAACTGAGGGTTTGAACTCACGAGCTCAGGTTAGCAGTTTTAATCAGATTAACTTTTTCAGGGAATCATTCGTCATTGAGCTCACAACTGGGAGTGCAGAAATTTCAAAATAAGAGTCCCATGTGTATTTCGGGCTTCTTTATAATTAAAAGTCTCATATTGTGCACCATTTTTTTCTCCTGGTAATTATTGATTGAGATTGGAGTAGCACAATAAACCGCATTCATTCAATTTGCACTCTTGCAGTCTGTGTCTGGGCCATCTGGTAACAGTAAAAGACTAAGGCAATATTGTAAAACAATTTATATACTGTATATTTATATACTGTATATATATATACATATAAATATATATATACACTGTGTGTATACTTATATGAGAGATCAAGCTTTTGATACTTAGGACAATTGAGGGACTTGTTCACAACTATTAGACAAGGTACACATTCATTGATGCTCAAGAAGACAACAAAGTACAATATGCATACTACATGTAATTATCTGTAATGCAGATTTTGAAGAGCAGTATTAAATAAAAAAATTATTCGGCTCTTATATTTGTATAAATATGAAAGTGTGAATATTTCTGAGACGAAAGGTAATGCAAACATATCTTCTCCAATATATACTGTATATTAAACCACCGATTAATGGGTTATCAGCTGTCTTTCTTTTCTTCTGCTTTCTATCTTGATTCTAAATCCAGCAATTCTGATTTGGCGACTAAAAACAACCATTTGGCTCCTCAATGATTCAGTTTAGGAGCCAATGGCTCCTTAGTCATATTTTTTTAGTCTGGAGCCCTGTACTGTTTTAATGCAAAAAAAATAAAATAAAGCATTTCATGACAAAATAAAATACTAATCGTTGCGTGTTTCCATCCACTACATCATGCACATTACCTTGAGGGAGCCCGCCTTGTTGAGCAGCTGAATGACCTCCTTGTTTTGATGAGTGTTTTATTTGCAGGATTGGAGCAATTTTACCTCGTTTTATTAACAGAGTTGCTGCAGAGTTTTTAAAATCAAATGACAACATTAAGACCATTTTCAAGACCTGAAAAGATACAATTATTACTGTAATTTTTTGTTTCCCCATACCAAAACAAACCCACTAAAATCTCAATCTAAAAAAAAAGTTTAAAATACTCACATTTTCCACAAATATATCACATTAAAATTGGTTTATGTAACATTATATAAATAAATTCAATTTAGAGGTTGACCAATATTGGATTTTGCTGATACGCTGATGTGTTGAAAGAAAGGCAATTAATCTGCCAATAGACCTTTTCACACTTTGGGTTTTGAAATGCGATCCACCGAGAGCGAGAACCACATTATAGTGACCACGAGGAGGTTACCCCATGTGACTCGACCTCCCTAGCAACCGGGCCAATTTGGTTGCATGGGAGACCTAGCTGGAGTCACTCAGCACACCCTGGATTCAAACTCACGACTCCAGGAGTGGTAGTCAATGTCTTTACTTGCTGAGCTACCCAAGCCCCCAATAATTAAGACCTTTGTTGAATCATTAGGACATTAAGACATTAAGACATTAAGACTTTTAAGGATCCACAGGAACCCTGATTAAATGCTGCCAGAAAATGACACAGAATTACTTTTTTATATCTGATATTGTCATGTTCACTGTTGTCTTTTGTTTTGTGCTTTTATGTTGAAGCTTAGTTTAGTTCTTGTTTCCTGTTTTGGTGTTTGTAGTCCTTTGTAGTTTCTTCTATTACCTTGTCTTGTTTCACTGTTGCCCTTTGTTTGTCATTTTTGTCACTTTTGTAATTCCTTAGTTTTGCACTTTTGTCACCCTTGTACTTCCATAGTTTTCTTGTTAGTGTTCGTGTTCTCTGTTCATTGTTTTCACCTGCCCTTGTTAATTTGCCATTGGATTCTGTTCATCACCTTGTTACCTTGTTTGAGTTCTGTTTGTTCATTGGCCCCATTTTCCCTTGTTCATGTATTTAACCCTGTCTGTTTGTTCAGTCTCTGTCGGTCGCTGTTTGTGAATGGATGTATCTGTTAGCTCCCTGTTTCCAGCCCGAGTTCCCTGTGACTACTCTCCCGTTCGTGGTTCCTGTTCCCCTTGTTGATGTCCCCGTGTCCTTCCAAGGTTTTGTCTCTGTTTTCCCATTGTGGACCTTTCCTTTGTTCCCGTGTTTTGTTAATTTATGGTTTTCAATAAAGCCGCGTTTGGATCCTACCTTCTGTCTGCCTTCTCCTGATTTCCCAGATCGTGACAGAACGACCGACCAACAATGGATCCAGCGGCCCAACAGGCCAACTACCAGCTGCTCCGCTTGAAACTTTCCCTGTTGACTACGATTGATTACTGCCTGCCTACCTGAACCTTGCCTGTCTCTTCGTGATTGCCCATTGCTGCCTGCCCTGACATCCTGCTTCCCTCACAACGCTCCTACTCTGCCTACGTTTGCCCTGATTCCTCATTGCCTGACCATTGCCTGCATATATTCTGTGAGTTTCAATAAAACACTGCTTATGGATCCCAGCCTACCTGAGTCTTTGTTACAGATATAATGAGGGATGAAATTAATGCGATGCCAATACGGCATTAGCCTCTGCATACATTGGAGCACCCATGCTCAAAACTGTTCAGGTGGATTGCACGGACCCACTTTAAAGACTGTGGGTTAAACCTTTCCAAATGCCAAGAGCTATGCATAAAAAATTGTGTGCCGAATTCGGATCTATCGCTGGGCCAGTTGGGCCAGTCACTTCAAGCTATCGCACACTCATAACACACGAATGGTCAATACATGTCATCGTTTTGCGAATAGACTATTTCCATCAACTTAATACACATTTTAACTAATGCAAACTCTAGAAAATATACCTCCAAACAAAGAAAGATATTCCTCAAAGTCGTTTTTTATTTCAAGTGACGCTAATTGACCTATGGTCTATGCTAATTCTATGACTCTACGATAAAGTAAAGCAGGAAGTGCAGCACTTGTTGCACGAATCTCCAAAATGTAAGTCTTAATGAACCATTTTTATATTTTCCATAAAATGCAAATGTACCAAAAACAAACAAACAATGTACAGTTTATAGTGCAGTTTAAGAATACTGTTATAGTCATATTTAATTATAAATGGGCTGACTATCAAATCATGGAAACGTTTTTCATCATAAGTAGAGAACTCGTAATTTAAAGTTTTGGTTTTCTTTCTTGGATTTCTCTGATTAATTTTCACAAAATTTAAACAAAGATCTCTGTTTATTATTAATAGGCTAGAAACATGTTGATTTAATAAAGCTAATTGTAGATGGAAAAATGGAACCACAATATATTGTCCTGTCACAAACCTTGCTTAGTTGAACCTTCGGAGTGACATCTGACACATGAAGATTGTTTGTTTAATTTTTGTTTTCTACAGTGTATTTTAGCAAAAGATGACAGTATCCATCTATATTGCTGCTCACTGTTTATTCGCTATGGTCTACTGTTGTTAAAATAACCATGTCTGCAGCTCTACTATGCACCACCTCATGTCGCAGGCTGGTGGAGAGAGGCACGTGTGCGGACCGAGAAAGGGCATTAACTGACACTAATGGACTTATGGTCTACGCTACTTCTATGACTATACGATGAAGTAAAGCAGGAAGTTCAGCACTTGTTGCACAAATCTTCAAAATCCAAAGGCATATCTGATTTGCAAAACACTAAGCATAATGTATCGCAATATTATTGTATCATACCCAGATATCGGTACAGCATTGAAAGATATTTATATATAGGAGGTCCATGCTGATTCCCTACTCAAGAACACTTCCACTACCTCACACATACACAAAGGCCTTTAGGCATTCCCTGCATGAGTGGCCCACTGAGAATCTACAGCAGCCCCACAGCACCACACACACTCAAGCTGTGCCGTTCCTACCTCTCTGTCTCACACCCTCCCCGCGCATCAGCACACCTTTTTCGTCTTTTATCTCCTCTTCCTCTCCTCCATCACCCCTTCCTTTTATTCACACCTTTTTCTCCCTCGATACTTCTCTCTCATCGTTTCTTTCTCTTTTGTTCTCTCTCTCCATCTCCTTTCCCAAAACTAATTTCTCTCTCTATCTCCCTCATCACCTCTCAATCTTTTCTTCAGCATCCTCCAACCAAAACCCATCTCCTAATGTCTGTGTGTGTGTGTGGTATAAGCACAGGCCCAAGGTCATTGTTAGCCTAGATTAGGCATGGAGCTCAGGAAAGAACGGCCATTATCATGTGACCGACTTTCTTATTATTTTCTGTCCTCAGGGCTGAGAGTGAATCAGCATCTACGGTCGCGACGCAAGCTATGAGAGGGAAATGAAGAGAGAGGGAGAGAGACACAAGCAGCAGAGCTGGGTTTGTCAGAGGCACATTTAGACAGAGTGACTCTACGTCAAAATCCCTTTAAGGCAAGTCAGTTCACTCAGCGACTACCTTTGTAACATCTTTTTTTCACCTTTGTTTCACTCTGTTTTATGTATGTATTTGTTTATTTTTGGCTGAAATATAAAAGGTCCAAGTTCAGGCTAGTTCTTTTAAAGAGGACTCAAGTATGAACCCTCAAAGAATAGTTAATTAGTTAATAGAACAAGTTTTTTGTTAATTACATCGTAGTTCAAATAACTATCAAAATATTTTTCAAAATAATTGCAATATGACTTTTTGTCCAAATTCTGCAGCCCTATTCACTGCTATAAAAATGTACCCTGCAATCATTTACTTTCAATTCCCGAAAGTCCCGGAAGTGTGAAAAAGGTCCATCAATGCAACAGCATCCTTGTTCCTTTCTCTTGGTTTACTGACACTGAACTTAAAAGGCATGGACCCAATAGCAATAAACCCCTTAGAATTGTAAGGCTATTGTCCGTTAGAAAGGTTTTTCTAACTTAAGAAGTTTCTTGCAACATATTCTCTGCAAAGAAACTGTGAAGAACATGAAGTAGGCAAAAATGATTGGGAGAACAAGAGAGCAGAGACACAGAACAAGAGTAAGAAAAAGGGATACATGTGTGTGACACTAGTTAGTGCTATGCCTCGAGCTTTAAATATCTCATCAGCATTAATTATGCATTTTACCTCACAAAGACTTCAAAGAGACAAATATCACCTGTCAGCACTACACATACACATTCTAGAGCAGAGACTACACACACACATAAACAAATGTAGACACAAAACACATTCAGGTCTTGTAATGGTAATTTACTGGTGTGTTAGGGCATTTTATCATCATTAATCTCACCAGGCAGGGTCATACCTCTTACACAATAATGACTCACCTATAATTAGTCAATTAAACACACATGAATAATACTGACAGCAGGTTCTGCACTTTTAGTACGTAAATATGTTATTGCTAAGCCCCTGAACTGATTGAACTCTGGGATCTCACCCATTTCTTGTCACCTTTGGAACTGATGCCCGCTCTCCAGCACACAGTCTACAAGCCAGATGTGTCCCGGATTCTCATCAATTTGACACCTCCCCCTGGCAGCTCAGCAAAATTAGTTAAGCCAAATTCAACTAGTCGTGAAGTAGTATGGCAGGGAAATTTTTTGTTTAATTTCTATTTATTAGTAAAGCGACAGCTGAGCGGACATATCAATAATATTCATCGGAAAAGCGCTACCTGATTGGTTAAAGAAAATATAACCCAACCCCTAAACCTAACCCTTACAAATTAGGCAGAGCTTTCCTCATTAATATGAACGAGTCTTCACATGCCATCCTACTTTTCGGAAATCCGCCACCCATTGTATTTCCTAGAGACGTGCTTCGTAAATCGATGCAACCCCTACTTTGGAGGGGGTGATGTGTAATGTGTATTCTCAATCAGCTGGTGCAGTCCACAATGCAGGAAAGCATTCTGGGTGCATTCTGCTCTGCTGCTCTGGCCTTTCTTCCCCAGAAAATAAAACACCACACACAAGCAACTGAGCAATGTCAAATATTTTTTTAAAAGGCTTGTCAGTACACTCGAGGATCATCTTGATATACTTGATCTACTTGAATAGAGAAACACCAATCTCAACCTCCCAAAATGTTTGGCAGGCCTACGTTTTTATAAAAATAATTATGTCAAATCACCATTAAAATCTCACAAAAAACTTACGTTTCATACGTTTTAGTTCAAACTTAAAAATTAGGGTAAAAACTTATTTTTCAAGTCAGCCCTGCGCATTCAAGTTCTACGGTAAAGGGGTGATAACACTTGATTGTGTTTTAATGTATGCAAACGTGTAATGTTTTCATCTTTTGGTGCATACTAAAAGATCAAGATCAAGGTGATCTCTTACCTGTGAATTAAAATGGAGAAAATATTTTTTATCAATCTGGGATCTAAATGCCATAGATTGACTCTTGGCTGAAAATCAAAGGTAAAGGAAACTCTCTTAAATGGCTTAAATCTTAAATAGAAGCAGGATGATTTGAAGTGTCTTAGGAAACTGGAATAGATTGTATATGTTAATGCAGTGGTTCTCAAGCCTGTTCGCAAAACTACAATTTTAGATATCTCCCTAATCAAACACACCTGATTCAACTCATCAGCTCATTAGTGGAGACTCCAAGACCTGAATTTAGTTTTCCCATAGCAGATGATCCAAAATCACCAAAGTTCCATAGACTTACATTGGTGGAATGTTTTAACAGACCATGGCTCTTCAAACTCAAACTTTAAAAAAACATTCAAATTCAAATCCATCCATCCATCCACCCCACCCTCCCACAAGGCTGTTTAAGCCAACATCAAAGTTTGACAAAATTTCACTATCTAGTTAAGAACGCCATAAACACTAGACAATGCCATTGCTAATAAGGCGATTTTTTTTTTTTTATTGAAATGTGGGACTTCCCACATTACAGCCATTATTTTGAGTTGCGATTCTTCCATTCATGTTTCAACAAGTGGCCTGTCCCCTCATGTTGATGTTTAACATTAATGGGAATCATGGCTGGCTCTGGTAAGATGCATGTGATGAAGTAGGAGCACTAGAGTCACATTTGAAAGCTACATCTATCATGGTGCTGAAAGCACCTTCCTTGTAGCAGACTGAAAATCTGTACAGTATGTTTGAATAATATGGAAATTCTTCCTCTCTACTGCTCATAGTCCCCTGACATTATGCTGTCACAAAAACAGCAGGGGAACAGAAAGATCTGAGCGAGAAATGTGCATGCACACACGCACAGACACACACATTCTACTCCCTCAACAAACACAAACTCAGAAGGGCAAACATGCAGAATGTGATTAATATGTGGAGTTTTCCCATGTACACACACACTCCTGGGCACTCCACTGTCTCACATATACACAACATGGTTATCAGGTGAACAGATGGCTTCCCTTTTCATGCACTATCATAGACACAACTCAGAGATTCATATAACTACACATACATGGCAAAAAAAAGAAATGAGCATTATATCTTAAATTATAAACAAATATTTTTGTCTGTTTAATGATATTCAAAATATATTCTCGATATTTAAGTTTTTACTCTGAAATGGCTTAAAA